>NC_057805.1:101568648-101571004 GCF_018294505.1 Triticum aestivum
CGAGTGTGTGTGTGTGTTTGAAAGAGGAGTAGATAGATTATTATCAAGATCGATGTGCCACCCTACTCCTTCGGTGCCGGGTAGTGTGTGTGTGTGTATGTTTGAGAGAGAAGCCAGTCGATAGATTAGTATCAAGATCGAGGTGTCACCCTACTCCTTGTGTGTTGGGAAGTGTGGGTGTGTGGGGGGGGGGCAGTGACACTCACATATCTCTACTCTTATAAAAAACAGAGTTGGTGATGATGGTGTTCCTGCCATCCTGCAATATAGGCCATCCGATTTATATCCAACGGACAGGAAGGAAACTATGGCAATTTTGCAAAAAGATACCCACACCCTCTCCGCATTTGCAAATAAGGCATTCCCTCGTTCATCCTTTTCTCCCACAAGATAAACTTCTCATACAAATGCATCTTGATGTTCCGTGCAACGCATGGGCATCTTGCTAGTAGGGAGAAGGAGTTTGTGTGACACATATCTAGCTATATTAAGGGATAGGTAGATAGCATATGTGTGAGAGACATTATTATACTTTGAGACATTAGTGGTTGTGGGTGGGCGGAATTAAAGGGGTGGGCGTGATAGACATAGAGAGCGTGTGTGTTTCTGTGTGAGAGACCTGTAGGACGGGGTAGAAAGACGAATTTAACCCTGACGGAGGGAGAGAAATACACGAAGTGCGTGTGTGTGATTCCGATGCCCACAAGGAAATGAGATATGTATGCGTGTGAGAGAGATTGCACAATTCATTCACGTATCACTATCTAGCGATCGTGGACGTGCATCGCTTGAACATAAGTCAATATCTAGTTCATATCGTGGCCAAAGGTACAATATCGATTCAACGCTATAAAGATTGGACACTCACATATCACATTTTTTTCTATTTAAATAAACCTTTTCAGTTGTGCATGCCAAAGTTACAGTGATGTTTCTTCAAACAACCAATGTAGCTATCATGTATATGCACCATTGTTACTCTTGCATTCAAATTCATTAGTCTTGGATGATTTAAGTTTCTATTTTGAAGTAATATATGTAATATTCATATATGAATTCAACGGGTACGCAATTTATGAAATGGAGGCTATGTAATCATATGAGGTAACACTTTTAAGTAGCTGACTACAATATCCATTTCTTTTTGTGCGCCTCTACACTAACACGTCAATGCATTATGTTTAAAGTAAATAACCAATGGCACTAAATTATCTATTTACACGAGAAATACATAGGCTGAGCATTTGATCCCTTTTTTTTGTGAACGCGCCACTACACCCGTACGATTGGCCGCGCCCGTGTGAACGTCCAAGTTATCGGCGCATCATCCCGAGTTATTGTCTTTTTTCTGGGGTGGACTTCACACCAGTTATTAACTGTTGGCGCGTGCCCCGTGTACACAGTCTAGCATGACCTTCCCGCTAGCACGGTCCAAAATTAGTTGAAACTGGATACGAACGATCCCGCGGGCGACAAAATCTCCCGCCTCCTTCTAAAATTTCCGCCACCTTAGTCTTTAGCATGCGAAATCCCCCTTTTGTCCTTGGTGCACGGAGACCAACAATTACAATACAGCCCTCATCTACATGATAGGTCGGGGCTGCTTTGGTAACTTCCGGTTCCCCCACTACACGGCACCCCCATTTCCTCTCCCCTCCCGCAGAAACGACTAACTCCACAGCACCAGAGCATCTTACATCACGTCGTCCGTACTTCATCGCCCTTTCTCCCCTCCCCTCTCGAAACCCTAGACTGCTCATCCACCGGCGTACCATAGCCCATTCACTGCCAGCGGCGTCCACCTCGCCGGATCTGCTTCTGCGGCCGCATTTACCCCTCCCACCTCCCCTAGAAACAAGTAGACTGCTCATCCACCACTTTACCACAGCCCATTCAGTGTCGGCCTTGTCCACGGCGCCGGATCTGCTTCGCCGGTACTCTCGTCAACCGCCGCGCATCTGCAGCGGCTCATTCGTACTCCCCACCGGAGACGCTTCGTCCACACGCCCCGGAGCCGGCCCACCGACGCCCCCGTCGATGGCCTCTGATCCTCTTCGCCGACACCTTCCTCAACCCTACCGTTGCCGCTTCGCCGACACCTTCCTCAACCCTACCGGAGCCGCTTCGCCGACACCATCGTCAACCCTACCGGAGTAGCTTCGCCTATACCATTCTCAACCCTACTGGGGCCGCTTTGCCAACTCACAAGTCCACGGCCTCAGATCCGCTTCCTCGCACCCTCATCCAACCTACCAGAGCAGCTTCTGACGCCCAGCCCACGGCCGCAGATTCGCATCGTTGACACCACCCTTAACCCAACCACCGGAGCAACTTCTGACGCCCCGTCCACGGCCGC
>NC_057805.1:101571215-101682529 GCF_018294505.1 Triticum aestivum
AGATCCGCATCGTCGACACCATCCTTAACCCAACCACCGGAGCAGCTTCTGGCGCCCCGTCCATGGCCGCAGATCCGCATCGTCGACACCATCCTTAACCCAACCACCGGAGCAGCTTCTGACGCCCCGTCCATGGCCGCAGATCCGCGTCGTCGACACCATCCTTAACCCAACCACCAGAGCAACTTCACATACGCCCTCGTCCACGGCCATAGACCCGCTTCGCCCACACCGTAGTCCACCGTACCGGAGCCGCTCCACAAACACCCTACTCGACGGTTCTAGATCTCCTTACCGGACCTCGACAGCCAGCGCAGCGTCATCACCCTCGACGTTTCTAACCTGATTCCCACCGTCTGGAGAGATGCCAAGCACCCGCCACGGCCTAGGTACTTGTCACCTTTAAACCCGTCCAGTATCACCTGCCCGATGTACTTCAAATATACTAACCGGTCGCTGTTATCTGTTATGCAGTTGGCAAAAACTACAAGGACGATGTTTCTTCTGGATCTAACAGCTTGGCCAACCAAGATCCTGGACTGAGGCATTGCTATGACCTTGTAAGCGTGTCTCTCTCTCTTATATTGTTCTGTGCCTGCCAGCGTGCTTTGCTAGGATTTTCGACCAGTAATCCCTTTGTGCAGACAATGATTTCTACTACTGGCTGCTAAATTAGATATGTAGATGTCATACATGATACTACCTCGTACCTCCGTTCCTAAATATAAGTCTTTCTAGAGATTCCACTATAGGCTACATACGGAGCAAAATGAGTGAATCTACACTCGAAAATGCATCTATATACATCTGTATGTGGTCCATACTGGAATCTCTATAAAGACATATATTTATGAACAGGGGCAGTACATTACACAAAATCGTAGGTGGCATGTAGGAATTCCAGTGCACTACATTAGGCTCCCTTAGAGTGCCTGCTAGTCCAGCATACAGAGTCATGGCTAGTTTATGGTACGCACACAATCGTTAATTGGTGGTTTAAATATGCGCAAGGGATATGCAATGTAGTATCATGTAGAGATGTCTGAAATTAGCCGTGTCAACTTGCAGATAGGGTTACACAATGAAAAAGTACAAGATGTATGTGGCAATTTCATGGAACATCGCGAAAAAAGGAGAGGCAGCGGTGAGCCTATACAGTGTGCTATGGTATGTCACTCCTCCATTGCAATCATCGTGACATGTTATTTGTATGCCAGTTCTACTAGCCAAGTTTCTTAGGCACGGTTATTACGAGTTATCCCAAGAAAATAAGCACCTGTGAATATAAGCTCCATGTAATAAGCCAACCAGTTCTTTTCATTGCGTTTTCAGCTTATCTTTGGTATGATCAGTGGAAAGTCTAGATTGCATTATATTTTTTTCATTTTGCTGCCCATATGAAAATTAATTTGACTTGCAAACATCACAAATTGAACCCAGTGCAGTAATTAATATGATAGGAAAATAGACCATCACTATTTGCTCAAAATGCAAATACAAAGATACCATCTACTTGGCACAATCTACTTTGGTCAATGTTTTCCATAGAGATCCCATTGCCTAATTTAAACGAAGAACGCATGACCCACATTTAAATGAAGAACAATTATTTATTGAAATTCGATGGTCCAAGTGGCTGGTTATTATCGTATAGCAGCACCACCTGCAAGCATCATATAGTAGCAGCAGCAGCAGCTCATAGCGACTCATCTACAGCAGCAGCAGTCTGCAATTCATCATATACCACCAGCAGCTCATAGCAATTCATCATATAGCAGCAGCAGGAGCAGCTCATAGCAATTCATCATATAGCAGCAGCAAGAGTAGCTCATAGCAATTCATCATATAGCAGCAGCAGGAGCAGCTTGTAGCAACTCATCATATAGCAGCAGCAGCAGCTCATAGCAATTCATCATATAGAAGCAGCAGCAGCTCATAGCAACTCATCATACAACAGCAACAGCTCGTAGCAATTCATCATATAGCAGCAGCAGGAGCAGCTCATAGCAATGCATCATATAGCAGCAGTAGAAGCAGCTCATAGCAATTCATCGTATAGTGGATCAGAATGAAAATTTGGCAAAAAATCAGAGGAGATCGTCACCTTGTTGGATGAGCTCATCCTTCAACAGCACCTCAAGGCCATGGTCTGGGAGGAGGGGAGGGGGAATAAGGTGCCTTCTGCCGCAGTGTGGCATCAGTCGTAGTTGTGCAGCGCCCGCCGGAGTAGTGCGTTGGACGAACCACAGTGGAGCAGCTGCTGGAGACCATGAGAATGAGGGGCGGCACCAGAGGGAGGAGCAGCCAGGGAGATTTGCCCCTACCCGCCGACCACGTAGCCTAGCTGGACATAGCATCGTCGAGGACCAGGCCAGATGGGACCAGTGGCGACGGCTCGCTGGAGGAATCCTAGTGCTGCAGGCAGGGGATCGAGGTAGAGGGAAAGGGGAGAGGAGATGCAAGCGGGCAGGGCAATGAATGCTTGCGTGTTTGGTTTTACTTGAGGGTCAGGTGTGACACGGGCGTCAGCAGTTGCATTTTGAGTGTAATATAGGCAGACAACAGAGTCATTTCACTATTCCCCTTCCCTTCAATTTTTAATGAGGTTCTACCCGAAACACCCCCCTCCAAAGCGAAATTAGTTAAGCCTAAGCCCATAACTCAAAAATGACTTCTTTCCATCTTTTATGGCTTATTTTGACAATATGCCCTGAAAAGGCGGAATCGAACTGGCCCTTAACCTGCAATTCAATTGTGCGTGCAATGATGAATCACTCCTGCCTGCTATTTGTACATTTAGGCATCATCATACATGGCATAACCTAATACATGTGCATTCCATTGTAGAATCTGGAATATGCAATGTTTATGTTAGTTCATACGTTGCACATGATGTTTAAATGCCCCTTAAATCTGGTCAGTCAAGTGATGGTCTTTAAGCCTCCTTCTTTGCTTCTTTTCTTGATATGTAAGATTTGCTCACACATTTGTTCAATTGCTTGTTTGCATCAGCCAGCCATACTAGGACTGTTTGCTTTGATTACTTGCTGTTCTTGACCTAACACTCTAACAGAGCTTGTCAATGATTTAAACACTAAGGGCTGCTGTAGTGGGGCCTTGTCTAACTCATAGGTGACATAAAGGTTTGGCTATACACTACAGTAGGCTCTCCAAGAGTACCTAGAGATCCAGTTCGAAGGTATGCCTAGTTTTTACATAGTGCAGACATAGTAAATGCTCATTTCATTGTGTGCAAGTGCAAGACATGCGGCATGTTTCATTATGTGGTGTTGTTTTGTTATAATCTCATCCTTTTGTGTTCACAGACTGGAAAGTATGCATATTTATCTTCCAAGGAGACGAGTAACTAGTTTGTGTCACCTTGCAGAGGGGGTGCAATGAAGATAAGATTGAGGATTTCCAAGTACAAGATGTTACGAAGGAGCCTTGCAAGAGAAGTAGGAGCTGCGTTGAGCCTCTTCAACCTGCTAAGGTAAGTCATTGTATGCAACTCAACAGTTCAATTCCTTGTTTGTTTCAGGCATAGTTAATTCTCTCTTTTCAATTGCTTTATTTGTCCTCAGTTAATGAGATTCCCAAATAATCATGCCTGATGTTCGGTACTTGTATCACTATTAGTTGACATAATTAAAGGCCTTACCATTTAATTACTCTGCCGAAGTGTGCCTGAAGCTTTGAAGTCTATTAACCAACTATTATTGCATGAGGCTCACAATCTAGTTTATACCACGCTAATGATTGCATAGTTTTGCCTGCTGTAGTATTTTTGTATGAAACCTTCTGTTGTTCATTATGCTCCCTAAGACTTTAATTGAGGCATAGAATGGCCAACTACTTGCTTACTTATACGCAACGTGCTGTCTAAATTTGTAACTTGTCTGTGTTTTCGATTGGGCCCCAACATCATGCTCCTCTGGTGAGCTAAGAGGGATTTCTGTATGAAGGCTGCACAGACTATCTTTTTTATAATTTTTAAAATATCACCTGCTTATGCTTCATGAAGTGTAACATTTTTTTTGAAAGTGTCGTGTAACATTATTGTTAGTCCTGTTTTGCCATGGAGTACAAAATAGTGTCTTGTTCGCTTCACTATTGTAACTATATTTTTGCCCTAGTCATGTGTACTTGCAGAAACATTTCAGGATGAAGTGACATCAACACAAAGATCTGCGAGCAGTGCGGCATGGCCGTTACCGAATGATTATGGATTGGAATTAGAATGTGCTGATGTTCTCGAGCATCAACTAGAGGTGGCAAGACAACATGTACATGATTGTCAACGTATAATCAACAAGTTGAGACTGGACATGCAGGTATTAGATGCAGGAGTCAAAAAAATGAAACAAGACACTGAGGTAACCATGAAGGAATTGGAGATTTTGCAGACTGAAATTTGTGCTATCTGAATCCGGCCAATCCTATTTTCTGAAGAGATTATAGTTCAAATGGAGTTAAGTTGATGCGCGTCCATGATGTATTAGCTGTATTTGCCCAGTGTATGTAATTTGCTGTTTGTGTATGCTTTATTATCACCTGTGCCGAACCATAATGCCCAGTGGGTATAATCGGCTGTAACTTCTTTATTGTATAGTGTAGGATTATTCTACCTTTCTATGCCTTGATCTCTTTGTTGTATAGTATTGAGTAGGATAATTCTTTGAATATGCTATATCGTTCAAACGGGGGCCAACTCGCCCAACCATGGCCCTTCACGGGTCGTCGGATCCATGGGCCTTCTACGTCTCGTAGGATCCATGGGCCTTCTACGTCTCGTAGGATCCATGGGCCTTGTACGTCTCGTAGGATCCATGGGCCTTCTACGTCTCGTAGGATCCATGGGCCGCCGACTCATTTATGGGTCTTGTACGGGCCTTTAATGGGTCGTAGACGAGCCTTTAATGGAAATCGTACGTTTTATGGGCTGACCATAACGGGCCGTTAATAGGCCGTATTTGGTGATGCTATGAAAATGGCCCAACAGACTAACAGTCCACAAATGGGCCGACTGTAACGACGGGCTGAATTTGGCCCACAAGCAGAAAATGACAGTAACGGGTCGTAAGTAACCGAATGCTGCAAATGAGCCCAAAAATAAATGGGCCCTCAGAAGGCCGAAAGTTAACCTAGGCTGGAAACGGCCCAACGGAATAACAGGCCGTTAATGGGTATAAAGTGATACACTGTTCATTACGGGCTAGTTTCACCACGGGCCGTTAATGGGTGTAAAGTAATACACTGTTCATTACGGGCCAGTTTCAGCACGGGCCGCTAATGGGCCAAGAGTTACAAAGGGCCTCATATGGGCCGAAAGACGTCATGGGCTATACATGGGCCAGAAGTGAAAATGGGCTGGAATCATATTGGATGGCCCAGAGGACGCTACTGGGCCTAATTCGGATAGGGCGTAACGGGCCTTGGGTTAGCGGGCTGTAAATGGGCTATATGCGAACATGCCATTAACAGGCTTTCCATGGGCCGGCCCGCCAGCTTTTGACCAAGTCAAACGGGCCGGCCTTTTCACAGGAATGGGCCACAGTTGGGTCGTGCCACGTGTCGACGTATCATAGGCGCCTTCTGTCCAGTGAGTGGATGACATCTGTCCCAACGATGAGCCGACACGTGTTTCCTCTAGCCAATGATGATTTTACACGTGGAAAATCCCCATTGGTTGGGGCTGTTAACGGGTTATCGGATCCAAAACCCGACCCGATAGCTTAACGGCGTTCCGTTACAGTGGATGCCACGTGTCGGTCACCCTTGACGAAAGCACTTCTGTGACGCGCGATTTATCGTCATGGAAGTGGACACTTCCGTGATGATAATTTTGGTAATGTCATGGAACACTTCTACGACAGCACAGGTATGACTATCTTGATTCCGTCATAAATTTTTCATGGATGTACATGCATGACAAAAAACGCGACCTACTGTGACAAACACGTATCATCACGGAAGTGTATTTTTTTTGTAGTGCTCCCCTCGTCTTGGAGGGAAAAATCTTAGTCTTAGCGTCCTTCAGATTCTTCATAGTGATAATTTGATAATAATCCCAAGTGACTCCACAAATATAGTTGTGCTCCCCAGCAACGGCGCCAGAAAAAGGTCTTGATAACCAACAAGTATAGGGGATCGCAACAGTTTTCGAGGGTAGAGTATTCAACCTAAATTTATTGATTTGACACAAGGGGAGCCAAAGAATATTTGCAAGCATTAGCAGCTGAGTTGTCAATTCAACCACACCTGGAGATTAATTATCTGCAGCAACGTGATCAGTAGCAAAGTAGTACGGTAGTTTTGATAGTAGTAGCAACAACAATAGTAACGGTAACAGCGATAGTAATGATTTTGTAGCAAGTGCAATTGTAACAGTAGTAGTAGTAACTTATCGGAAACAATATAAGATAAATATGTAGGCATTAGATCGGTGAATCCGTTGGATGGTATTCATCATATAACAGTCATAACCTAGGGTGATACAGCACTAGCTCCAGTTCATAAATATAATGTAGGCATGTATTCCGTAAATATTCATGCGTGCTTATGGAAAGAACTTGCATGACATATTTTGTCCTAGCCTCCCGTGGCAGCGGGGTCCTATTGGAAACTAAGGGATATTAAGGCCTCCTTTTAATAGAGAACCAAAACAAAGCATTAACACACGCTGAATACATGAACTCCTCAAACCGCGGTCATCATCGGGAAGTGTCCCAACTATTGCCACTCCGGGGTTGCCGGATCATAACACATAGTAGGTGACTATAACTTGCAAGATCAGATCTAGAACATAGATATAATGGTGATAACACAAACGGTTCAGATCTGAAATCATGGCACCCGAGCCCAAAGTGACAAGGATTAAGCATGGCAAAGTCATAGAAACATCAACATCAGAACATAATGGATACTAGGGATCAAGCCGTAACAAAACTAACTCGATTACATGATGAATCTCATCCAACTCCTCACTGACCAGCGAGCCCACGAAGGAATTACTCACTCCAGGTGGGGAGCATAATGGAATTGGCGATGGAGAAGGGTTGGTGATGACGAAGATCGAAGATCCCCCTCTCCGGAGCCCCAAACGGACTCCAGATCTGGCCTCCCGATGAAGGACAGGAGGTGGCGACGGCTCCGTCTCGTGAAACGTGATAATTCTTTCTCCTTGATTTTTTTCTAGAAATATGTGATTTTATAGTATCAGGGTTGGAGTCTGCGAGGCCACCAGGTGGGGACAACCCACTTGGGCACGCCTGGAGGGGGGTGCCCTGGTGGGTTGTGCCCACCCAGATGCCCCCCTCCGTTGGTTCTTGGCTCCATAAATTATCTTTATTTGTATAAAAATTCCTCGCAAAGTTTTGTTCCAATCCGAGAACTTTTATTTCTGCGCAAAAACAACACCATGGTAGTTCTGCTGAAAATAGTGTCAGTCCGGGTTAGTTTCATTCAAATCATGCAAATTAGAGTCCAAAACAAGAAGAAAAAGCATTAGGAAAAGTAGATACGACAGAGGCGTATCAACCTGTTTATGCTCATTGTGACAGACAGTTTTCGGCTTTCTCCACTGAGGTACTTGACCACTTAAACCAGAAGTACAATCGCAGTGGTTCTCCCTTTACCCTTAGCCGAACAATCGGGAACTTAAGGAGTAAGCACAGGAGCTGGGCAACCCAACTATTCACCGAAGACACAATTCGAAACCAATGCATATAAAGCAATATCTGAGAATGTTTTGCCGAGGACTCCATGGAGTATCCTGGCCTTCGGTGAGTTCATCTCTAGTCGCAGTCCCCCGTTGATATTGTTGATGCTCTAAAGGCGTCCGGCATTGTACTGCGAGACTTATGCTGGAGACACACAAATAGGTTAAAAGTGCCATAAGCTCAGAAAACCAGAAAACATACCTACATTTTTTGACATCTAAATCAGATCAAGTTTGTGGGTGCCCATCCGAAATTGGTCTTTAAGATAAATTTGTGCTTCTGTCGTGCTTTAACATGACACATCCGATCTCTAGACTTCAAGTAGGTTAGCCTTTGGCTGCAACCTCCCTATCCCGAAGGCGGAGTGCTTCTCAAAGGCCAATTTACAAACTCGAGGAGCTTTAGAGAGCGAGCGGGCCATCTGTCTATTGACCATACACTCAAGTCAAAAAAGGAGTGGTAGAAAAAGACTTTGCAACGACTAGGAAGAAAAACATTCATTATAAAATGGCTCCTATAAATTTAATAGCCCCCAGTTAACTTGGGCAAAGGAATTTGTTATTAACAAACATTATTTTTAACCAAAAACTTCTTTGTTTGACACAAATATAATGCTAGGTAGAACCGAACAAAAAATGAAAATTGAAAACAAATTGAGGATGAAGCGACTTAGCTGGTTAATGTGCTCGGTGTTAATGACATGGTCCGGGCTTCTAGCGAGATGATGACGTCCGCAGTCCTCGGCGTGGACGAGGTCCAGCCCCCAAGCCCGTCCCGAGGTGACCGAGCGAGGAGCTCGGCATGCCGAAGTGGCCACGCAGCATGGTCGATACGGTGAGGCGAAGCCCCTGGTCCAGCTAATCGCGATGAACCTGGTCAGCTGGTGACGCTGAAGTCCCCGGAGTAGGTTGATGAAGAGACGGCGAAGCCCCTGGTCTAGCAAGGTAATGGAGCAGGTCGGTAAGGTGATGTTGCAGCTGCCATGCCAGCCGAGGTGTCGAAGCAGGTCGGCGTGGTGGAAATCTGCTTGAAGAAGCAATGCCACGGTCAATGCCGGCTTGATGAAGTGACCGAGCAGTGATGCCGGCGCGCCCGACCCGTGCAATCCGTGGGGCGATAATGTTGGTGATGATTTATCCTTCGTGATGCCAAACTCTTGGTCGGCTCACCGAGATGATGATCCGATGAGGTTGACCTCGGCTCAACGAAGCGACGACCTATCTAGTGCAGGTCAGTAGCTGTGGAGCAACGTTGTCGGGCTGGTTTTACACCGGCGTGATGGTGAAGACCGTCTCGAAAAAGGCTCAAAAATTTGGAGAATAACACACAATATCCTAGAAAGAAAATTCCTCCAAAAATGTTGTCCAATATCCCATTCATGAAGAAAGATGAACTCGGGTCAGATTCGTATTCTTGCAAAACACAGATCCGAAAATTGATCCACTCATCAGAAGTTTCTCGGTGTTTGAACAGTCGGATCGAGCTGAAATTTGGAGGGGTCGTAGAAATAGGAATTCCGCAGCAGATGAACGATTGGATCTTTGAAAGGATGTCCGAGCTGGGCGCTGGACTCCTCGCCCTAAACTCGTTAGATTCGGCAGGGCTCCGGTATATCAGAGATCATCGGAGATTCCTCCATCGGAACACGACAAAATTTTGTAGGTTTGTTGTAGACTCAATTCCGCACAACTCCACCAAAGAAACCGTCAAAGCGACGCTCGAGGAGGCAGTGCCGGCGGATACAAGTTCGTTGTCCAGAAAAACAGCACGGTCACCGAGGGTAATGTTGACGTTGAGCCCCCGAGTTCCATGGATGATTCCTCCATGATCTTGATAGAGATCGGAGTTGATGTTCATGAAGGCCCTCGTCCCATCATGTTGATCCGAAATGGAGCATAGTCCTCGGACCAGCTGGGGTGACCAGTCGATCCGGCGACGAAGACGCCGACATCGACAATAAAGCTCTGTCTTGATGCGTAGATCGCGCTGGAGACGATCTGAATTCCCATCGCACCGCGGCAACTGCCAGCAGGCCCTCAATGAAAGCACCAATGTTGGTCCTAAATTCAGCATATCTTGTAGTAGGGGTCCTAAGCTAGGCGTTTTGGAGCGATGGTAACACGGACACGGGATTTTACCTAGGTTCGGGCTCTCTTGAAGAGATAATACCCTACGTCCTGCTTTTGATTGTATTGATATGGTGTGTAGTACAGAGTACATGCATCTACCACGATATTGTTCTAATGAATCTTAGATCCTCTATTGACTAGCCTGGCCTCTGTTTATATAATGTACTGGAGGCCTAGGGTTTAGGAGTCCTCGTCTTGTGCGCCAAGTCTTGTGGAATTTCCCTTGGACGCGGCATGGCTGCCCGAAGTGGCCCTGTAGTGAACCATCATGGGGGTCTTCAGCCCGATCCACCTGGTCGGGAAACGACGTGGTGAGTACCCCCTAGTCCAAGACACCATCACCCCTCCCCGCACTTGACCGCTTCCCCCTGTGCCCGCCTCCGGCACGCCGGAGCCCCTGCCGGCACCCCGCTGTACCAGGTCATGTCCGCCGCTGCTGCCCGAGGCCCCGGCGAGCCGCCCCTCGCCGCACGCCGTGTCCCCTATGACTGTCGTCCCCTGCGGTCGCGCGTGCGTGCCCAGGGAGATCGACTATGCCTTGATCGCTGGGGCTCACCCCTAGAAAAACGAAAATGAAAGAAAAAAGAAAAAGAAAAATAAATGAAAATAAAAATAATTAAATTGATTAATTAATTAATTTTGCTTAAGTAACTAATTAACAACCTAATTAGTCAAATGAATTCTCTTAGTTAATTAATAGTCAATGACAGGGGCCCCACCCCCTCATGACCAGTCAAAGTTTGACTGGTCAACTGGAACCCCCTGGCCCCACATGTCAGCCTCTGTGTACACTTCTGTGTACACGGAGCTGGTGCACATAGCAATTTTGATTTATTTTCGAATTTAAAATGATTTCAGGAATTGATTAAAACTTTGAAAATTAATATAAAATAATCCATAAATCGGATGAAAATATTTTGTACATGAAAGTTGCTCAGAAAAATATGATGATTCCCATGCACTCCGTTCATCTGTCACATGCCCCTAGCATTGCAAACATGGAACCGTCCCCTCCAATTCATCTGACCGAAAAACGCCAAATTTAAAATGTTTTCCCTCTTCGTCTGTATCACCTAGCACTGGATATTGCCATGTCATGCATCATGATGCATCTGTTTGCATTGTATTTATTGTTTCTTCCCTCTCTTCTCTCTGGTAGACACCAAGACCGACGCTGCTCCCGGCGTCCACTACACTCCCGACGACCCCTCCTTCTCAGCAGAGCTTCCAGGCAAGCAAAACCCCCTTGATCATCCTGATACCTCCTACTCCTTCTCTCTACTGCTTGCATTAGAGTAGTGCAGTTGTTACTGTTTCATCGGTTGATCTGATACTGCTGCATAGCCTGTCTTTGCTTACTGTTGATACCTTTATCTACAATCCTAAAGGCTTAGTATAGGATGCTAGTATTCCATTAGGGCCTACATTTTGTTTGTCTGCCATGCTATACTATCGGGTCGTGATCACTTCGAGTGGTGATCACGGGTATATACATATACATACTATACATGGTATTGTGAAATGGAGTAATGTAATAAGAACGATGACATGATGTAGACAAGATCTATTTATGTAGAAATAGACCCCATCTTGTTATCCTTCATAGCAACGATACATACGTGTCGGTTCCCCTTTTGTCACTGGGATCAAGCACCGTAAGTTCAAACCCATCATAAAGCACCTCTTCCCATGGCAAGAAAAATCGATCTAGTTAGCCTAACTAAACCAAAGATTCGAAGAAGAAATACGAGGCTAAGTAATCATGCATATAAGAGATCAAAAAGACTCAAATAACTTTCATGGATAAAAACATAGATCTGATCATAAACTCAAAGTTCATCAAATCCTAACAAACACACCGCAAAAAGAGTTACATCAAATAGATCTCCAAGAGACCATTGTATTGAGAATCAAAAGAGAGAGAGGAAGCCATCTAGCCACTAACAATGGACCCGTAGGTCTACAATGAACTACTCACGCATCATCAGAGAGGCACCAATGAGGATGATGAACCCCTCCGTGATGGTGTCTAGATTGGATTTGGTGGTTCTGGAACTTGCGGCGGCTGGAATTGATTTTCGTCGACTCCCCTAGGGTTTCTGGAATATTGGGGTATTTATAGAGCAAAGAGGCGGTGCGGGAGGCCAACGAGGTGGGCATAACCCACCAGGGCGCGCCTGGGCCCCCATGCGCGCCCACGTGGGTTGTGCCCCCCTCGGGGAACCCCTCTGGTACTTCTTTGGCCCATCCTGGGTCTTCTGGCCCAGAAAAATTCTCCAAAAAGTTTTGTTGCGTTTAGACTCCGTTTGGTATTGATTTTTTACGAAGTAAAAACAAGCAAAAAAAGCAACTGGCACTGGGCACTATGTCAATAGGTTAGTCCCAAAAAATGATATAAAGTTGCTATAAAATGATAGTAAAACATCCAAGAATGATAAATATAACATCATAGAACAATCAAAAATTATAGATACGTTGGAGACGTATCAGCATCCCCAAGCTTTATTCCTGCTCGTCCTCGAGTAGGTAAATGATGAAAATAGAATTTTTGATGTGGAATGCTGCCTAACATGTTCATCACATATTCTTTTCTTTGTAGCATGGTCATTTGGAATTTTATATGATTCAAAGCAATAGTCTAGTTTTGACATGAAGATTTCAATACTCAAACATATCAACAAGCAACCATGTCTTTCAAAATATCAACACTAAAGCAAGTTATCCCAAGCCCATTATGCTCAATCATTGATCCATTCATGAAACACACTCGTATATTAGCTACACCCAATGCTCAAGTACGATCATAGTGCCCCTTAGTTGGTGCTTTATAAGAGAAGATGGAGACTCAAAATAAAAATTGCATAAAATAAATAGAAAGGCCCTTCGCGGAGGGAAGTAGGGATTTCTAGAGGTGCCAGAGCTCAAAGCGAAAAAGATAGAGATAAAACATTTTGGGTGGCATGCTTTTCCTGTCAACGAAAATGATCGAGTAGTTCCCAATACTTTCCATGCTAGATATATCATAGGCGGTTTCCAAACAGAAAAGAAAATTTATCCCTTTTTCCACCATACTTTCACATTCCACGGCTAACCGAATCCACGGGTGCCGTCCATACCAACACTTTCCAAGGAATTTATTATTTGACAACATAAAGTGAATTCATTTTTCATTTCGGGGGTGGGCATCCCTAATACCTTTGCCGTACTCTCGTCCAATGACAAGTGAATAAACAGTCATCTTCAGAATAAGACATCTATCATGGAAAATATCGGCCACCCCTATCGTTTCATGAGTGGTACGAGCACACAAAAGAGAAAATTATTTTGGAAATTAGAGATGGCACATACAAATTTGCTTAGAACGGCAAAAGAATATTGCGTATAGGTAGGTATGGTGGACTCATATGGCAAAACTGGTTTTAAGGATTTTGGATGCACAAGTAGTGATCATACTTGGTGCAAATGAAGGCTAGCAAAATATTGAGAAGCATCCAACCAAGTAACAAAAAATCTCATAAGCGAGCATTAAGCATAACTAACACCGAATAATGCACCATAAGTAGGATGTAACTTCATTTCATAACTTTTGACTTTCGTGCTTGCATAGGGAATCACAAACCTTAACACCAATATTCTTACTAAAGCATAATTTCTCATCAACATGACTCACATATTATATCATCATATCGCAAAACTACTACAAGGAATCAAGTTTATTTTGTCCAATGATCTTCATGCAAGTTTTTATTATATCCCTCTTGAATATCTATCACTTTGGGACTAATTTCATATGTTGCTTTTGATAACTCAAACAAATCTAAGTGAAGAACATGAGCATAAAAAATTTCTTCTCTCAAAATAATTTAAGTGAAGCAAGAGAGAATTTCTTAAAAAATTACTAACTCTCAAATAAATCTAAGTGAAGCATGAGAGCATTTCTTCAAAAATACTAAAGCACATCATGCTCAAAAAGATATAAGTGAAGCACTAGAGCAATTCCATAGCTCAAAAAGATTGAAGTGAAGCATAGAGAGCAATTCTAACAAGTCATAGCATAATTTTTCCTCTCTCAAATAGGTGTGTCCAGCAAGGATTCATGACACAAAATAACAAGCAAAATAAGCGAAGACTCATATCATACAAGACGCTCCAAACAAAACTCATGATATGTGACGAATAAAAATATAGCTCCAAGTAAAATGCCGATGGTCGTTAGAAGAAAGAGGGGATGCCACTCGGGCATCCCCAAGCTTAGTTGCTTTCTTCTATTTTAGATAATAGCTTGGGGTGCCATGGGCATCCCCAAGCTTAAGCTCTTCTTACTCCTTATTCATTCATCCATCGTGATCTCACCCAAAACTTGAAAACTTCAATGAGACAAAACTCAACAAAACCTTCGTGAGATCCATTAGTATAACAAAGCAAATCACTACTATAAGTATTGTTGCAAACCCATTCATATTTTATTTTTGCATTATATCTACTGTATTCCAATTTTTCTATGGCTCAAACCCCCCTAAAAAGTCCATAGATTCATCAGAATAAGCACACAACGCAAAGGAAACAAAATCTGTCAAAAACAGAACAGTCTGTAGCAAGCTGAAAACTACGAATACTTCTGTAACTCCAACAATTCTACAAAAATAGGACAACGTGGGAAATTTATGTGTCAATCTTTTGCAAAAAAATTCAGAATTTTTTGTCACATCTGTGATTTTTAGAAATTCAAATACTGGACGCAAAAGTTTTTGTTTTCCAACAAGATCAAAGCAACTCTCACCCAACATGATCCGAAAGGCTTTGCTTGGCAGAAACACTAATTAAAACACAAAAAACACAATCATAACAGTAGCATAATTGTGCAAACATTCAAGAACAGAAAGAAAAAGGCAAAAATTAAATTTATTCATTGTGGTGCCTCCCAACAAGCGCTATCGTTTTACGCCCCCAGCTAGGCATAAGATTTCAACGATACTCACATGGAAGATAATAATTGAAACACAAAGAGAGCATCATGAAACATGTGACAAAAACATTTAAGTCTAGCATACTTCCTATGCATAGGCATTTTATAAGCAAGCAAATTATCAAGACAAGAAATATCTAGCATATGCAAAGGAGATGAATAAAACATTGAAAATCTCAACATAACGAGAGGTAATTTAGTAACATGAAAATTTCTGCAACCATATTTTCCTCTTTCATAATAATTACATGTAGGATCATACTCAAATTCTAAAATATAATTATCATATAAAATATTCTCTACATGATCCACATGCACGCAAAGTTGACACTCTTCCAAAATAGTGGGATTATCATAAAATAAAGTCATGACTTCTCCAAACCCACTTTCCTCAAAATTCATAAGATTGATCACACTCCAAATATGTGGGATTATTTTTACCTAAAGTTGACACTCTTCCAAACCCACTTCAATATTATGGCAAACATTATTATCAATATCATAATAATCATGAGGCTTAAATAAATTTTCAAGATCATAAGAAGAATCACCCCAATCATGATCATTGCAATAAGTAATGGACATAGAAAAATTAGCATCCCCAAGCTTGGGGTTTTGCATATTATTAGCACAATTGACATTAATAGAATTTATTGTAAAATCATTGCAATCATGCTTTTCATTCAAGGAGCCATCATGAACCACTTCATAAGTTTCTTCATCACAATTTTCACATGCACGAATCTCAAGGAAAACTTCATAAAGATAATCTAGTGCACTCAACTCACTACAATTGGTTCATCATGATTGGATCTTTTAAAATGGTTAGCAAGTGGATGGGTATCCATATCAGTAGATTTTTATCAAGCACAGATGCAAGCATATAGAAGGCACATGGCAACACAAGCAAGATGGCAAAGAAGATTTCACGCAAACAAAAGATCTGACGAGAAAAAGGCGAATGAAAAAAGGCGAATAAAAAGGCAAATATTTGTGAAGTGGGGGAGATGAAAACGAGAGGCAAATGGCAAATAATGTAAATTGCAAGGAGATGAGATTTGTGATTAGGAACCTGATTGACATTGATGATGTCTCCCTGGCAACGGCGCCAGAAATTCCTTTTGATGCAGCTTGAACTACACCGGTATTTCCCCAAACAGGAAGGGATGATGCAGCACAGCTACGGTAGGAATTTCCCTCAGTGAGGAGATCAAGGTTATCGAACCAGTAGGAGAACCACGCAACACTACATGAGATCCCATCTTGGGGCCTTTTCCAGCGATCTGCCGGAGGGGGAATCGATCATGGAGGGCTTCTACATCAACACCATAGCCTCTCCGATGATGTGTGAGTAGTCTACCACAGACCTTCGGGTCCATAGTTATTAGTTAGATGGCTTCTTCTCTCTCTTTGGTTCTCAATACAAAGTTCTCCTCGATGTTCTTGGAGATCTATTCGATGCAATACTCTTTTACGGTGTGTTTGCCGAGATCCGATGAATTGTGGAATTATGATCAAGTTTATCTATGAATAATATTTGGTTCTTCTCTGAATTTTTATATGCATGATTTGATATATTTGCAAGTCTCTTCGAATTATCGGTTTAGTTTGGCCTACTAGATTGATCTTTCTTACAATGGGAGAAGTGCTTAGATTTGGGTTCAATCTTGGAGTGTCCTTTCCAAGTGACAGTAGGGGCAGCAAGGCACGTATTGTATTATTGCCATCGAGGATAAAAAGATGGGGTTTATATCATATTGCTTGAGTTTATCCCTCTACATCATGTCATCTTGCTTAATGCGTTACCATGTTCTTATGAACTTAATACTCTAGATGCATGCTGGATAGCGGTCGATGTGTGGAGTAATAGTAGTAGATGCAGAATCGTTTCGGTCTACTTGACACGGACGTGATGCCTATATTCATGATCATTGCCTAGATATTCTCATAACTATGCGCTTTTCTGTCAATTGCTCGGCAGTAATTTGTTCACCCACCGTAATACTTACTATCTTGAGAGAAGCCACTAGTGAAACCTATGGCCCCCGGGTCTATTTACATCATATAAGTTTCTGATCTACAATTCTAGTTACCTATTTATTTTATTTTGCAATCTTTAATTTCCAATCTACACAACAAAATACCAAAAATGTTATCTTACTATCTTTATTAGATCTCACTTTTGCGAGTAACCGTGAAGGGATTGACAACCCCTTTATCGTGTTGGTTGCAAGGTTCTTGATTGTTTGTGCAGGTACTAGGTGACTTGTGTGTTATCTCCTACTGGATTGATACCTTGGTTCTCAAAAACTGAGGGAAATACTTACACTACTTTGCTTCATCACCCTTTCCTCTTCAAGGGAAAACCAACATGTGACGCCCCGGATCCGATGCGCCAGGTGTCTTCTGTTTATTCGTCGTCATTGCCATGTCATTTTCTTGCGTGTTGCATTTTGCCATGTCATCATCTGCATTGCATCCACATGTTTTCAAAACTTGCATCCGTTCGGGTTCCGCCGGTTCTCTCCGTTGTCCGTTCTGAGCCCAACCACACTCGCACGCCCCGTCGCCCCTCTCAGACCTTGTTTCGTGAGCGGGAGAAAAACGTTCTCGGAATGGGCCGAGATTTGCCGAGTGGATTTGGTATATCACCGGTAGACCGCCCGTCAAATTTTGTTCCATTTGGAGGTCGTTTGATGCCCCAACGGTTAACCGCGTAGCCCGAAACCCCCTTCTCTTTGTAGCCCAGCACCTCTTCACACAGCCCACCTAGCCCATCCAACTCCCCTCCATGCTCTCCGCCGTTCGATCACGATCGTGTGGGCGAAAACCGCACCTCAATTGGACTCTCCTAGCTCCCTCTACCTATAAATTAGTCCCCTTCCCTGAAATTCTCGCGCAAACCCTAGATCAAACCTCCCTCTCGCCCGCCGGACACGTCCGCGCCGCCACCGGACACGTCACCCGCCCGCAGCCACGTCGCCCGGACCAATCCGGGGACGCCACGTCGCCCTCGCCGCCTCCCGCAGCCAACTGTGCGCCGCCACGTGTCCCCGCCGCCACTTGTCCCCGCCGCCGCAGCCTCCCACCGCGGCCCGCTGGGCCCGAGGCCGGCCCGCCCGCGCCGCAACCGGGCCCCGAGCCGGCGCGCCTCCCGCGTCCCCGCCTCCGCCGGCCTCGGCCTCCGCGCCGACCGCCGGCCGCCGCGTCTCCGCCGCCCGCACGCCGCATCCCGCCGCCTCCGCCGACCTCGCGCCGTCCGGTTGCCGCCGCCCCGCCCGGGTCCGCCGGATCCCGGCCGGAGGAGCTCGCTGGCCGGCCAGATTCCCCCCCTGAGATCCCTCGACCTCGCCGGCGACTTCCTCGGCCACAACTCCGGCGAGCCGCCGCCTGCCTCATTTTCCGCGCCGGGTCAACCCTAGATCCGGAGGTGATATTTTTTGTGCAAGTCCTGATATTTTCATATCATGTTCCCCTGTTGATCATGCCATAACTTCTTGCATACAGCTCCGTTTTGCATGCATAATACATAAAAATGTTCATCATGAGATGCTCTTCATTGTGTTCCATTGTTCCATGTTTGTTTGAGTCCATCTTGATGCCTTACTCATCGTTGCAAGAGTGCTATATGATGTTAACTGCTGTCTGTTATCAGAACTTGGTGAATTGTCTTTTTCATTGCATTTGTGTGTGCATCCTATTAGCATGAGCTCTACATGAGTCTTGTACTACATCATTCCGTCTTTACAGGGGCGATTGTCTTGTATTTTTTTGATATATGTGGTGACTGGCACAAGCATGCAAAGTAGCCTCCATGATGTTGCTGATTTCTGTGACTTAGTCATTTCTGCAAAGTCTGTAGCTGTAACATTGTGATGCCATGGAAACCTGCTGTCACCATGAGTTCTATGCATAATCTGGAGATGTTCACTAAGGGCGTTTTCGTACACATGTTATGATGGATCCATAAATGCCCTTGGTTGCATTTATATCCTGCTGTAGCTTGTTGTAAACTTGCTCTCAAATTGCTAAATAATGTTGCTGTCAGCCTGTTAACATGAAGTTCAGTTTTGACATGTGTTTTGCTAGTGATCCATGCACCCTATGAACTTTTTCTTGCCATTCTTAGCTTCATAATTATGCCATCTTACTGTTGGATGCTTTCACATTCCATGAAAGGCTTTGTGATGAGTGATTTCAGCTCGCAAAGATGCCTTCATAATTCTGTTTATGCCATGCTCAGTTTTTCTGCCAAGTCTGAATCTGTTTATGAAACTTGCTATGTTTACATGGGTGTCATCATATCTTCTGTGCCTTTTTGGCTCGTGATCAGTCAGGGACTTTTGTTCTATATAATTAGTATATTCATGTGATGCCTTTGTTTTCTATGATCTCTTCTTATAGCATGTTGTTTGATAGCTCTAACCTTGGCAACCTGATGTTATTTCTGTCATGTCCAGTGATTTCTGCCAAGTCTGTGAAACTGTTATTATTTACAATCTTGCCATGTCCTTTTGAGCATGCTCTAGTGATTTTTAGAGATAGCTCAGTGTTCATGTTTTGTCATGCTTTACCTGTAAATCATGTCCATGCGTTTTGCTCTCATGTTAGGATGCTGTAGCATATTGTTTTGATACGTGCAAAATGCCTAGTTGATGTTTTGGACAGATTGTTGTTATATCTTGTTTGGAGTGTATGTGTTGCATCGTTGCTCCGTTTTGAGCATGCTCTATATGAAACTTGCTTAGAATTGCATGTAATCTCATCTTATCATGTTGCTTCCTTATCTTGAGTGTGTTTGCTTGATGTTTGAATGCATTTTGCATCAATGCCATGTTTGACTTGTTTTGCTCATATCTTCTAGGCCGTGGCTCCGAACTAAATGAACTTTATATGTAACTTGACTAGAATTTCATGTAGATCATCTTGGTGCATCTTAACTTGCTGTTTAATGACTTGAACATAAGGTTTATTCAGACCTGGACCAATTTTGAAACTTGCATATGAGGACTTACCGGATTTGTTATATGTTAGTTCCGGCCTCATTTAAACTTGCTTTGATGTGTTGCTCTTGTATGCATCATCTCTTGCCATGAGTAACATCATATAGCCTTGTCATGCATAATACTTGATTGAGCATCATGCCTTGTTCATGTGTGGTGTGTTTACCATGTTGTGCTCCTTCTCGATAGTTCCCGTTTCGTTGCGATCGTGAGGATTCGTTCGTCTACGCTTGGTTCGTCTTCGTGGCTTCATCTTCTTCATGGACTCGTTCTTCTTCCTAGCGGGATTTCAGGCAAGATGACGTAACCTTGGATCTCATTACTATCACTTCTATGCTAGTTGCTTCGTTCTATCACTATGCTGCGCTACCTATCACTTGCTCTTCAAGCCTCCCAAATTGCCATGAAACCACCTCTAACCTTTGTCACCTTTCCTACCAAACCATTGTTTGGCTATGTTACCGCTTTTTGCTCAGCCCCTCTTATAGCGTTGTTAGTTGCAGGTGAAGATGAAGTTTGCTCCATGTTGGATTATGTTTATGTTGGGATATCACAAAATCTTTTATTTAATTAATGCATCTATATACTTGGTAAAGGGTGGAAGGCTCGGCCTTATGCCTGGTGTTTTGTTCCACTTTTGCCGCCCTAGTTTCCGTCATACCGGTGTTATGTTCCTTGATTTTGCGTTCCTTACGCAGTTGGGTGTTATGGGAACCCCTTGACAGTTCGCTTTCAATAAAACTCCTCCAGCAAGGCCCAACCTTGGTTTTACCATTTTCCTACCTAAGCCTTTTTCCCTTGGGAGTCGTGCTCCCGAGGGTCATCTTTATTTTACCCCCCCCCCCCGGGCCAGTGCTCCTCTGAGTGTTGGTCCAAACTAGAGCCCTTTGCAGCGCCACCTCGGGGAAACTTGAGGCCTGGTTTTAGTTGTACGGATTGCTCATCCGGTGTGCCCTGAGAACGAGATATGTGCAGCTCCTATCGGGATTTGTCGGCCAATTTGGGCGGCTTTGCTGGTCTTGTTTTACCATTGTCGAAAAGTCTTGTAAACCGGGATTCCGAGACTGATCGGGCCTTCCCGGGAGAAGGAATATCCTTCGTTGACCGTGAGAGCTTATAATGGGCTAAGTTGGGACACCCCTGCAGGGTATAAACTTTCGGGAGCCGTGCCCGCGGTTATGTGGCAGATGGGAATTTGTTAATGTCCGGTTGTAGAGAACTTGACACTTGACTTAATTAAAACGCATCAACCGCGTGTGTAGCCGTGATGGTCTCTTTTCGGCGGAGTCCGGGAAGTGAACACGGTTTTTTGGTTATGTTTGAATGTAAATAGTTTCAGGATCACGTCTTGATCATTGCTAGTTTCACGACCGTCCTGTTGCTTCTCTTCTCGCTCTTATTTGCGTATGTTAGCCACCATACTTTGCTTAGTCGCTGCTGCAACCTCACCACTTATCCTTTCCATACCCATTAAGCTTTGCTAGTCTTGATACCCATGGTAATGGGATTGCTGAGTCCTCGTGGCTCACAGATTACTACAACACTAGTTGCAGGTACAGGTTATGCGATGATCATGACACGAGAGCGATGTTTATAGTTTTGGAGTTCTTGTTCCGCTTCTTCTTGTTCGAGGGATAGGATCCTGGTCAGCAGCCTGGGCTAGCAGGGTGGATGTCAGTTGAGTTTCTGTTTGTGTTTCATACGTAGTCGGATGTTATTCTATGTATGATGTATTGATGTATCCTTGCGGCATTTGTATGCCTTGTATGTATCCCCATATATGATGTAATGTTGATGTAATGATATCCACCTTGCAAAAGCGTGTCAATATGCGGTTCTATCCTTGGTGGGACCTTCGAGTCTCTTTAGGATAGTATCGCATATTGGGCGTGACACAACACATGCTCAAGAGGTAGCAAGGAGGATTTCTGGTGCCATTGCCGGGGAGATCTACGCCCAAGTCAAGACATACCAAGTACCCATCATAAACTCTTCTCCCTCGCATTACATTATTTGACATTCGCCTCTTCTTTTCCTCTCCCCCATTTCTAAAAAAAAATTCAAAAACATTTGCCTTCTCTCGTTGCCCTCTTGTTTGCTCAAGTTTGCCCTTCTATCGCTATGGCTAAACCAAAAGCGGCTAAGGGTTTTCTCCCGGGTTTTAATACTTTGGATAGTCCCTCTGTCCTTTCTAAGCTCATAAATAATGATGCTATGGAAAGACCTACCGGGGTTATCAATGAGAGTTTGAATAATTTTGATGAAGATGACCCAGGAATTTTTCGTTATTTGCTTCATGAATCTTTAAAAGATGCTTGGGATAGGCTATTAAGGATCCGAGCCAGCTATGTGCCCCAATATCAAATTGAGATATACTTAAAAAAATTTATGTTCGGTTACCATCCTCTTTCAAGCAAGTTTTGGATTCTATTTTTGAAGAAGGTTTTCTTGAGGGGGATGCCATCGACACCTATGAAAAGATGAAAGCTATATTTGGGCACCCCATGAGTGAAAAGTTGAATCCACCTCTCTTTTGTGTTTTTATCAGAATGAAATTATTAAAGAGATGAAGGCTAGCTTAGATGCAAATTTTCGTAGTGTGCTTAATCTTTCTTCTACCATTAATGGCCACTTGCTTTCGCAAAATAGAAAGATAAGTGCTTTAGACAAGAAATTCTCTCTTTATCACCAAAAGGGAGAAGATGATAATATTTAGATCTATTCTTGCTTTATGCCTAGCTAGGGGCGTTAAACAATAGCGCTCTTTGGGAGGCAACCCAATTTTATTTTTGCTTTTTGCTTTTTGTTCCTGTTTAGTAATAAATAATTCATCTAGCCTCTGTTTATATTTGGTTTTATGTTTTAATTAGTGTTTGTGCCAAGTAGAACCTTTGGGAAGACTTGGGTGAAGTCTTTGCGATCTTGCTGTAAAAAACAGAAACTTTTGCGCTAACGAGATTAGCTGCCATTTTTTACTGGAGAGTGATTTTAGGTTGATTATTTTTGTAGATGATTAATAGACAAATTACTCACGTACACCAATTTATTTCAGAATTTTTGGAGTTACAGAAGTATTGGTATGAAACAGATTGCTACAGACTGTTCTGTTTTGACAGATTCTGTTTTTTCGTGTGTTGTTTGCTTATTTTGATGAATCTATGGGTAGTATCAGGGGTATCAACCATAGAGAAGTTGGAATAAAGTAGGTTTAACACCAATATAAATAAAGAATGAGTTCATTACAGTACCTTAAAGTGGTGTTTGTTTTCTTATACTAACAGAGGTCATGAGATTTTCTGTTAAGTTTTGTGTTGTGAAGTTTTCAAGTTTTTGGGTAAAGATTTGATGGATTTTGGAATAAGGAGTGGCAAGAGCCTAAGCTTGGGGATGCCCAAGGTACCCCAAGTTAAAATTCAAGGACAACCAAAATCCTAAGCTTGGGCATGCCCCGGAAGGCATCCCCTCTTTCGTCTTCGTCTATCGGTAACTTTACTTGAGGCTATATTTTTATTCACCACATGATATGTGTTTTGCTTGGAGCGTCTTGTATGATTTGAGGCTTTGCTTTTTATTTTACCACAATCATCCTTGCTGTACACACCTTTTTGGAGAGACACACATGAATCGGAATTTATTAGAATACTCTATGTGCTTCACTTATATCTTTTGAGCTATATACTTTTGCTCTAGTGCTTCACTTATATCTTTTTAGAGCACGGTGGTGGTTTTATTTTATAGAAATTATTGATCTCTCATGCTTCACTTATATTATTTTGAGACTCTTTTAGAACAGCATGGTAATTTGCTTTGGTTATAAAATTAGTCCTAATATGATGGGCATTCAAGATGGGTATAATAAAAACTTTCATATAGAGTGCATTGAATACTATGAGAAGTTTGATACTTGATGATTGTTTTGAGATATGAAGATGGTGATATTAGAGTCATGCTAGTTGAGTATTTGTGAATTCGAGAAATACTTGTGTTGAGATTTGCAAGTCCCGTAGCATGCACGTATGGTAACCGTTGTGTAGCAAATTTGAAGCATGGGGTGTTTCTTTGATTGTCCTCCTTATGAGTGGCGGTCGGGGACGAGCGATGGTCTTTCCTACCAATCTATCCCCCTAGGAGCATGCGCGTAGTGCTTGGTTTTTATGACTTGTAGATTTTTGCAATAAGTATGTGAGTTCTTTATGACTAATGTTGAGTCCATGGATTATACGCACTCTCATCCTTCCACCATTGCTAGCCTCTCTAGTACCGCGCAACTCTCGCCGGTACCATAAACCCACCATTTACCTTCCTCAAAACAGCCACCATACCTGCCTATTATGGCATTTCCATAGCCATTCCGAGATATATTGCCATGCAATTTTCCACCGTTCCGTTTATTATGACAAGCTTCATCATTGTCATATTGCCTTGCATGATCATGTAGTTGACATTGTATTTGTGGCAAGTCCACCATTCATAATTTTTCATACATGTCACTCTTGATTCATTGCCCATCCCGGTACACCGCCGAAGGGACTCATATAGAGTCATATTTTGTTCTAGTATCGAGTTGTAATCCTTGAGTTGTAAATAAATAGAAGTGTGATGATCATCATTATTAGAGCATTGTCCGTGTGAGGAAACAAAAAAATGAGAGGAAAAGGGAGAAGGGGCAATGTTACTATCCTTTCTCCACACTTGTGCTTCAAAGTAGCACCATGATCTTCATGATAGAGAGTCTCTTATTTTGTCACTTTCATATACTAGTGGGAATTTTCGTTATAGAACTTGGCTTGTATATTCCATCAGTGGGCTTCCTCAAATGCCCTAGGTCTTTGTGAGCAAGCAAGTTGGATGCACACCCACTTAGTTTCTTTTGTTGAGCTTTCATACATTTATAGTCTAGTGCATCCGTTGCATGGCAATCCCTACTCACTCACATTGATATCTATTGATGGGCATCTCCATAGCCCATTAATACACCTAGTTGATGTGAGACCATCTTCCTCTTTCTTGTCTTCTCCACAACCACCATTCTATTCCACCTATAGTGCTATGTCCATGGCTCACGCTCATGTATTGCGTGAAAGTTGAAAAAGTTTGAGAATACTAAAGTATGAAACAATTGCTTGGCTTGTCATCGGGGTTGTGCATGATTTGACCATTTTGTGTGACGAAGATGGAGCATAGCCAAACTATATGATTTTGTAGGGATGAAATTTCTTTGGCCATATTATTTTGAGAAGACATGATTACTTTGTTAGTATGCTTGAAGTATTTTTTTTGTCAATATTAAACTTTTGTCTTGAATCTTTCGGATCTGAACATTCATGCCACAATCAAGAAAATTACATTGAAAATTATGTTAGGTAGCATTCCACATCAAAAATTCTGTTTTTCATCATTTACCTACTCGAGGACGAGCAGGAATTAAGCTTGGGGATGCTTCATACGTCTCCAACGTATCTATAATTTTTTATTGTTCCATGCTATTATATTATCTGTTTTGGATGTTTAATGGGCTTTAATATGCTCTTTTATATTATTTTTGGGACTAACCTATTAACGGAAGGCCCAGTGCTAGTTTCTGTTTTTTTGCCTATTTCAGTGTTTTGCAGAAAAGGAATACCAAACGGAATCCAAACGGAACGAAACCTTCGCGATGATCTTTCTTGGAACAAAAGCAATCTAGAAGACTTGCAGTTGAAGTCTGGAACTCCGCGAGGCGGCCACGAGGCAGGAGGGCGGGCCCAGGGGGTAGGCGCGCCCCCCACCCTCGTGGGCCCCGTGGAGCTCCACCGACGTACTTCTTTCGCCTATATATACTCTTATACCCTAACAACATCAGTGGGAGCCACGAAACCATTTTTCCACCGCCACAGCCTTCTGTACCCGTGAGATCCCATCTTGGGGCCTTTTTTGGCGATCTGCCGGAGGGGGAATCGATCACGGAGGGCTTCTACATCAACACCATAGCCTCTCCGATGATGTATGAGTAGTCTACCACAGACCTTCGGGTCCATAGTTATTAGCTAGATGGCTTCTTCTCTCTCTTTGGTTCTCAGTACAAAGTTCTCCTCGATGTTCTTGGAGATCTATTCGACGTAATACTCTTTTACGGTGTGTTTGCCAAGATCCAATGAATTATGGATTTATGATCAAGTTTATCTATGAATAATATTTGGTTCTTCTCTGAATTCTTATATGCATGATTTGATATCTTTGCAAGTCTCTTCAAATTATCGGTTTAGTTTGGCCTACTAGATTGATCTGTCTTGCAATGGGAGAAGTGCTTAGCTTTGGGTTCAATCTTGTGGTGTCCTTTCCTAGTGACAGTAGGGGCAGCAAGGCACGTATTGTATTGTTGCCATCGAGGATAAAAAGATGGGGTTTATATCATATTGCTTGAGTTTATCCCTCTACATCATGTCATCTTGCTTAATGCTTGGTTTGGCCAACTAGATTGGTTTATCTTGCAATGGGAGAGGTGCTTAGCTTTGGGTTCAATCTTGCGTGATTTCACCCAGTGACAAAGTAGGGGTAGCGAGACACGTATTGAATTGTTGCCATCGAGGATAAAAGGATGGGGGTTTCATAATATTGCTTGAGTTTATTTCTCTACATCATGTCATCTTACTAAAGGCGTTACTCCGTTCTTTATGAACTAAATACTCTAGATGCATGCTGGATAGCGGTCGATGTGTGGAGTAATACTAGTAGATGCAGAATTGTTTTGGTCTACTAGAAACGGACGTGATGCCTATATTCATGATCATTTCCTAGATATTCTCATAACTATGCGCTTTTCTATCAATTGCTCGTCAGTAATTTGTTCACCCACCGTAATACATGTTATCTTGAAAGAAGCCACTAGTGAAACCTATGGCCCCCGGGTCTATTTTACATCATATAAGTTTCCGATCTACAATTCTAGTTTCCTATTTGTTTTATTTTGCAATCTTTAATTTCCAATCTATACAACAAAATACCAAAAATATTATCTTAGTATCTTTATTAGATCTCACTTTTGCGAGTGACCGTGAAGGGATTGACAACCCCTTTATCGCGTTGGTTGCAAGGTTCTTGATTGTTTGTGCAGGTACTAGGTGACTTGCGTGTTATCTCCTACTGGATTGATACCTTTGTTCTCAAAAACCGAGGGAAATACTTATGCTACTTTGCTGCATCACCCTTTCCTCTTCAAGGGAAAACGAACGCATGCTCAAGAGCTAGCAATTACCTCTTCACATGGCAAGAAAAATTGATCTAGTTGGCCTAACTAAACCAAAGATTCGAAGAAGAAATACGATGCTATAAGTAATCATGCATATAAGAGATAAAAAAGACTCAAATAACTTTCATGGATAAAAACATAGATCTGATCTTTAACTCAAAGTTCATCGAATCCCAACAAACACACCGCAAGGAGAGTTACTCAAATAGATCTCCAACAGAACATTGTATTGAGAATCAAAAGAGAGAGAGGAAGCCATCTAGTTACTAACTACGGACCCGTAGGTCTACAATGAACTACTCACGCATAATCTGAGAGGCACCAATGAGGATGATGAACCCCTCCGTGATGGTGTTTAGATTGGATCTGGTGGTTCTAGAACTTACGGTGGCTGGAATTGATTTTCGTCGACTCCCCTAGGGTTTCTGGAATATTGGGGTATTTATAGAGCAAAGAGGCGGTGCGGGAGGCCACCGAGGTGGGCATAACCCACCAGGGCGCGCCTGGGCCCCCAGGCGCGCCCAGGTGGGTTGTGCCCCCGTTGGGCCACCCCTCTAGTACTTCTTTGGCCCATCCTGCGTCTTCTGGCCCAGAAAAATTCTCCAAAAAGTTTCGCTGCATTTGGACTCCGTTTGGTATTGATTTTCTGTGAAGTAAAAAACAAGCAAAAAATAGCAACTCGCACTGGGCACTATGTCAATAGGTTAGTCCCAAAAAATGATTATAAAACATCCAAGAATGGTAATATAACATCATGGAACAATCAAAAATTATATATACATTGGAGACGTATCAGTGAGCGAGCGACGGACTGATCCGTCTTAGTCGTATCTATAATTTTTAATTGTTTCATGCCAATATTATACAACTTTCACATATTTTTGGCAACATTTTATATGATTTATTTGGACTAACATATTGATCCAGTGCCTAGTGCCAGTTCCTGTTTGTTGCATGTTTTTTGTTTTGCAGAAAATCCATATCAAACGAAGTCCAAACACGATAAAATTTTACGAAGAATTATTTTGGAATATATGTGATTTTTGGGACATGGAATCAACGCAAACAAGGGCCCACAGTGCCCACAAGACACCAGGGCGCGCCCCAGGCTCCAGGCGCGTGGTGGTGGGTTGTACTCACCTAGTACGTCGGTTGGTGCTCTACTTCGGGCCCAAGGAAGCTTGTATCCGAAAAAATCATGTTAAAATCTCAGCGCAATCGGAGTTACGGATCTCCCGGAATATAAGAAACGGTTTTCGGCCAGATCTGGGAAATGTGAAACAGAAGAGAACAGAGAGGGAGATCCAATATTGGAGGGCTCCCACCCCTCTGCCGCTATGGAGGCCATGGACTAGAGGGGGAACTCTCCTCCCAACTAGGGGGGGACACCAAGGAAGAAGAAGAAGGAGGGGGCTCTCTCCCCCTCTCTCCCGGTGGTGCCCGAACGCCGCCGGGGCAAGGATCGTGACGGCGATCTGCATCACCAATCTTACTACCGTCAAAACTAGCTCTCTCCCCCTCTATGCAGCGGTGTAACACCCCTTCTCCCTGCTGTAATCTCTACTTAAACATGGTGCTCAACTCCATATATTATTTCCCAATGATCTATGGTTATCCTATGATGTTTGAGTAGATCCGTTTTGTCCTGTGGGTTAATCGTGATCTTGGTTGGTATGATTGTATATTTTATTTATGGTGCTGTCCTACGGTGCACTCCATCTCGTGCAAACATGAGGGGTCCTTGCTGTAGGGTGTTGCAATATGTTCATGATTCGCTTATGGTGGGTTGCGAGAGTGACAGAAGCTTAAACCCGAGTAGGTGGGTTGTTGCGTATGGGATAAAGAGGACTTGATACTTAATGCTATGGTTGGCTTTCACAACCTTAATGACCTTTAATAGTTGCGGATGCTTGCTAGAGTTCCAATCATAAGTGCATATGATCCAAGTAGAGAAAGTATGTTAGTTCATGCCTCTCCCTCATATAAAATTGCAAGAATGATTACATGTACTTGTTATCGATTGCCTAGGGACAAATGGCTTTCTTGTTGACAAAAGCTATCCACTTTTATTACCTTGCAATTTTGTAACATCCCAAAATTCTAAATTTTGGAATGTTATAATAAACAGATAGATTGGATTGATTGTTTGATTGATTGACTGAAAGTGAGTGGAATTCGAAATCTTTTGAAAGTTAAATGAGAGGGAATAAGAGGACTTTCCCAAACTTTCATTTTTCTTTTATGATCTCCATGAATTCAAATTCTTTTCATCACAAAACCCTCGAGAGAAGATGACATGACTTCTTCCATTTATTTAAATGAAAAGGGGTGTTGAAAATATTTGAATTTTATTTGAAAATATTTTTCATTTCTGAAACTTTATGCAACTCAATGATTTTCACGAGAGAAGATAAAATGACTTCTTCAAAACAAATGAAATATGAGTTGGGAGTTTCAAAGGATTAAAATCAAAGTCCCATTGAAATTATTTTCAATATTGGAGTTATTTGAGTTTTATTCAAATTATTTTTCTCCAAAAACAAAATATACAGAAAATAGGGTAACATGATTCCCTACATCAGAAAATTGGAGCAAAATAAATTTGAAATCATTTTGGTATTTTTAAAATGATTTTTATTGGATTTTAACAAGGCAGCAGCATTGTTTTATTTATTAAAATTTGTGTGAATTTTATTTGACTTTACAAAAATGTCCATGTTGTAGGAAATCTTTTTCTGAAAATTTTGATATATTATATGCCTATATAATATTTTACTTTTATTTGTTTTTATTTTGTTTGTCGGAGTTTAAAAAAAAAACCTCCCCTCCGACTGGGCCGGCCCAGCTCCCAGGCCAGGCCGCGGCCCAGCCCAGCTCGCCCGTCGCCGTCCCCGATCTCCCGCACCCGCACGGCATCGCCGCCGCCGTAGGCCGGCCGGACTCCCTCCGCCGCCTCTCCTCTGCCCCCTCCCGCACGCCACCGCGCCGTCCCTCCCCGCCTATATAAAGGCCGCAGCCGGGCCCCGACCTCTCTCTCCCCCTCTGCTCGCGCTGCCGCCCCTCCCGCATCTCGCCGCCGCCGGCGAGATCCGCCGAAGCTCCGCCGCCCGAAGCCATCGACGACCGCCGCCACCGCACCCACCGCTCCACGCCGCCCCTCCCGTGCCTTCGCCGCCTTCCCCGACGACCGGAGCCACCGCCGACACCCCACTCGCCGGAGCCGTCTGCCGCCACTCGCCGGACACGCCCTAGCCGCCGGTTTTCGCCGACCGGACGGTTTCGTCGAACCGCCCGAACCGGTAATAAAACCGACCGGTTTTCGTTTCGTTTTTTATATAAAACATGTTTTTTTATTTACTAGCTATTTAGCGAACGTCCATTAGGTTAGGTTCAGCAGTGAACAGATTCGCCAGTTAGCGTTCGGCAACGAACGTTCGCTATTTAAATTTTTCTTTTTCTGTTAGTTTTATGACAGGGACCTATCCGTAAATATTTTATTTGCAGATTAGCCCCTGGTTTTCAAATGATCACAACTTTTCAACCGTTTGTCCAAATCCAACGAAACCAACGCCCACGTCTTCGTTATGATCTCCTCTATCCAGTAAAACAACTTAAACATGTTTTTGAAAGTTTTAAAATTTGATTTCAAACAGATTTGTATTTGAACTTCTTTTGTTCATAACTTAAGTTTCGTAGCTCCGCTTTAGTTGATTCTTTTTGCAAATCGAAGCTCTTGACCTAAACTTTCTGATAAGGCCAAATTCATATAATTTTGGTACTGTTAGAAATTGTTTTATGTTGCAAGAGTTATTTGCTTGGTTTTGATGTTTCCGAATCGTCTTCTTCGTTCCTCTCGATCTTTTGAGTGATTGCTTATGTGTGGTTGCTATTGCTTGCTTACGATAGATTGAAACCGGAGTGTGACGAGTAGATCTATCAAGAGTTTTGAGTGCGAATCATCTTCGTCATCATTGCAGGCAAGTTCACACTTTGATCATACCCCGTTCATACCTAGTTTTTATTGCATTAGATCTGTTTCCCTCAAACACTTGCATGATTAGGATCTAATTAAATTGTGGGAACTGGGAAGTAGTTGAGGTAGTACCTATTACCTGTTTTACTTTATCAAACCCTTGGGAATTACTTCTACGTTGCTATTATTTTGCCATGCTATGCTCGTAGACGTGGATTGGGTTTGAGTGATATTCATGACAGATGTGAGATTGTTAATAATGGTTTACTTAAGGTGGCAACTAAAACTCACATCTGGGTGGATTGAGGCACCTGGAGAACCCAGTGTTGTCTGTATGTATAAGGTCCACCACCCAGGCTCAAAGGGATCATAAGATTATTCATGCTAGAAACTTCCGTGTGCAGCCGCAAGCTATTATGGGCTCTAGCATAGCTGAGTAGGTTACAGGATCTCTTGAAGAGGTGGACTAGCAAATGTAGGGGAAAGTAGGTGTACCGGTCCATCCAGAGTAGAGAGTGACTGTTTCTGAAAGACTGTGTCTCGGTCATCCGTTTCTCAAACATCAGGCAGTGCGAGAATCAAGCGGAGGCGATCGAGTCTTGTGGGGAAAAGTGCACAAACCTCTGCAGAGTGTACAAACTGATCATGATTAGCCGTGTCCCCGGTTATGGACAACTTGAGTATCTAGTTCTTGGATTATCCCGTTGATCTCATCATGTTACTTTAATTAATCTTGTTGGGTTAATGATGATACTTAATTGGGATTGAGATGCTGTCAACCATCTCAATGTTTCACAACCACCATGATAGTTAAATAAAATTTATTCCTTTGCAGTAGGGAAAAATTGGCTTTTCGCAAAAACATTATAACCATAGAGCTTTTCCACCAGCCATATATGCATGTAGTGATAGCCTTTGTTCATCATTTCTCTATGGTGTGAATTTGCCAGCATATTCCATGTGCTGACCCGTTTTCGGGCTGCAATGTTTCATGTTGCAGGATATCTTACGACGAGTAAGTGATACGTTAGGGTTATGATTTCTACACTCAACTTTGCCGTTGGTGTTGATGGGAATCCACAACCTTGTTACTTCCGCTATTTTGGATTGAGGTAATAGTATTTACGTTACTTTATACATGTGATTTACCTCTGTTATAAATCCTCGAGTATTGTGTGTGTCAGCATACCGATCCAGGGATGACACTTAAGCACAGAGACTTGATCCATTCGGGTCGGGTCACTACAAATTTATTCATAGATTTATTCTTGCAAAGTACTCGTAGTTTTACTCTTGCAAAATAGTTTCATACTTGTTCTAGGTAAAGCAAACGTCAAGTGTGCGTAGAGTGGTATCGGTGGTCGATAGAACTTGAGGGAATATTTGTTCTGCCTTTAGCTCCTCGTTGGGTTCGACACTCTTATTTATCGAAGAAGGCTACAAACGATCCCCTAAACTTATGGGTTATCAGGACCTTTTTCTAGCGCCGTTGCCGAGCAGCAATAGCGTTGGGTGAATATTCTCATGTGTGCTTGTTTGCTTTATCACGAAGTAGTTTTTATTTCCTGTTCTAAGTTGTTTTGTATCTTTAGTTATGGGTAGGAAACGCAAAATACCAAAAAAATAGTTGTACCTACTAAGCCAATGGTTAAAGAACCACCCAAAATCTATCATACTACTGAAGGTTTTTACTTGGATCATCTTTGATCCCTGTATGCTCGTGCTGAAACATCAACTAGCTTAGTTGAGGGAAAATCATTAAATGAGCATGCTTATTTGGTGCGACATCGCTTATCTCAAAAAGGGAAACTTTTGTGGCATCATATTTATAGTTTGTATTGCTATGCTTTTAATTTATGTGAAATACATGATTTTACTTGTTGTTCTGAAGACCCTAAAAAACACCTTCCCTTCCTATGTGAGTTTAAGGATAATGGAATCATATCTTCTTATGCTAAGGGTGTTTATAATTACTATGATGTTCAACAAATTGGAGAATTTGTTGCTTTTAAGGGTGCTTATGAAATTGCTTCTTTGATTGAAAAGTATGATGCTACTCTTTACAAATCTGAAAATTTTGCCATACTTAAATATTGCTATGAAAATTATTCTTCTAATGCTAATATTAAACCACATATTGAGGACTTCTCTGCTGTCCAAGAAGAGACTAATATTTTGCAGGAGTCTATGGAAGAAGAAATTGATGAAACTGTGAGCTCATTAGATGAAAGAGATGATGAGGAGAGCGAAGAACAAAAGGAGGAAGAGCGGATTAGCTACCCGTGCCCACCTTCTAATGAGAGTAACTCTGCAACTCATGCATTGTTTAATGTCCCTTCATTCTTGCCGAAGGATGAATGCTATGATAATTGTTATGATCCCGTTGATTCTTTTAAAATATCCCTTTTTGATGAACTTGATGATTGTTATGCTTGTGGCCAAGATGCCAATATGAATTATGCTTCTGGCGATGAACTTGCTATAGTTCCTTATATTAAGAATGAAATTGTTGCTATTGCACCCACACATGATAGTCCTGTTATCTTTTTGAATTCTTCCAACAACACTATATCAGAGAAGTTTGCACTTATTATGGATTACATTGATGGGTTTCCTTTTACCATTGCACATGATAATTTTGATGAATGTAATATGCATGTTCTTGCTGCTCCTACTTGCAATTATTATGAGAGAGGAACTACATCTCCGCCTCTCTATGTTTCCAACACGAAAGAATTGCAAGAAACTTCTTATGCTATGTATTGGCCTTTACTTGATGTGTATGAATTGTTCTTGTATGACATGCCGATGCATAGGAAGAGAGTTAGACTTCGTCATTGCATGATGTATGTTGGTTTGTGCTCACTACTAAATGCCAAATCATTGTTAATTAAAATTGGCTTTGATATACCTTGGGATCCGGGTGGATCCATTACTTGAGCACTTTATGCCTAGCTTAATGGCTTTAAAGAAAGCGCTGCCAGGGAGACAACCCGGAAATTTTAGAGAGTCATTTATTTCTGTTGAGTGCGTTTATAAAGTTTAAAAACAAAAAATATAGAGGGGAACTTAAAAAAACTTTTTCACAAAAGAGAAGCGATTGGAAGTTATGCATTGGAGAAGTGAGGGTCGACCTTGAACACTTGTGTTCATGCTCATGGGAACAATGTAGAATTTTTCATGAGTATTCTCACAAATAAAATTATCCCCTTCTACAATTCCATTTTATTATAAAAATAATGTGCCAAGATTTGCCTTTAGGATGAGTAGATTGCTTGTCGGTATGTGCGGTGCAAAAACAGAAACTTTGGTTGTAGTGCGCGATTTTACATTTTTTTACTGGAACGTTGAAAGTTTCTGAAACCTTTTGCACAATCTTGCTATACAATTTTTTTATTTTGTCCAAATTTTTCAGAATTTTTGGAGTACCAGAAGTATGGTGAATGTTCAGATTACTATAGACTGTCCTGTTTAAGACAGATTCTGTTTTTGATGCATTGTTTTGCTTGTTTTGATGAAACTATCGATTCTGTCAGTGGTATAAGCCATGGAAAATTTATATTACAGTAGCTACAATGCAAAAGCAAAATATGAATTGGTTTGCAACAGTACTTAGAGTAGTGATTTGCTTTATTATACTAACGGATTTTACCGAGCTTTCTGTTGAGTTTTGTGTGCATGAAGTGATCAAAGATCGAGGACGTCTCGATATGAGGAGAAGGAGGAGAGGCAAGAGCTCAAGCTTGGGGATGCCCAAGGCACCCCAAGTAAATAATCAAGGACACTCAACCTTTTTAAGCTTGGGGATGCCCCGAAAGGCATCCCATCTTTCTTCAACAAGTATCAGTATGTTTTCATCTTCGTTTTGTTCATGTGATATGTGTAAATCTTGGAGCATATTTTGTGTTTATTTTTCATTTTTATTTTATGCACCACGCTGGTGTGAGATAGCCCATGGTTGATTTATAGAATGCTCTTTGCACTTCACTTATATCTTTTGAGTATGGCTTTATAGAATGCTTCGTGTGCTTCACTTATATCATTTGAAGTTTGGATTGCATGTTTCTCTTCACATAGAAAACCGTTGTTTGTAGAATGCTCTTTTGCTTCACTTATATTTATTAGAGCATGATATTTTATAGAAATAATTAAACTCTCATGCTTCACTTATATCTATTTAGAGAGTCAACAGGAATTTGTCAATTGCATGGTTAGTCATAAAATCCTACATAAAACTCATGGATCACTGAATATGATATGTTTGATTCCTTACAATAGTTTTGCAATATAGAGATGGAATATGTGGGAGGTACTAGTAAACAGTTGTGGTTAGTAAGAATATTGGTCTTAAGGTTAGTGATTCCCCAAGCATGCACGTATAGTCTCTCGTTATGCTATGAAGTTGGAGCATGATTTATTATTGATTGTCTTCCTTATGAGTGGCGGTCGGGGATGAGCGATGGTCTTTTCCTACCAATCTGTCCCCCTAGGGGCATGCGTAGTAGTACTTTTCTTCGAGGGCTAATAAACTTTTGCAATAATTATATGAGTTCTTTATGACTAATGTGAGTCCATGGATTATACGTACTCTTACCTTTCCGCAATTTGCTAGCCTCTACGGTACCGTGCATTGCCCTTTCTCACCTCGAGAGTCGGTGCAAACTTCGCAGGTGCATCCAAACCCCGTAATATGATACGCTCGATCACACATAAGCCTTATTATATCTTCCTCAAAACAGCCACCATACCTACCTATTATGGCCTTTCCATAGCCATTCCGAGATATATTGGCATGCAACTTCCACCGCTTTCGTTTTGATGACTTGAGCATTCATTGTCATATTGCTTTGCATGATCATATAGCTGACATAGTAGTTGTGGCTCAACCACCGTTCATCATTTTTTATACATGTTACGCTAGATCATTGCACATCCTGGTAAATTGCCAGAGGCATTCATATAGAGTCATACTTTGTCATAGGTATCGAGTTGTAATTTTTATTTCTTTTGAGTTATAAGTAAATAGAAGTGTGATGATCATCATTATTCATTTTTAGAGCATTGCCCCAGTGAGGAAAGGATGATGGAGACTATGATTCCCCCACAAGTCGGGATGAGACTCCGGACAATGAGAGAAAACAAATATAAGAAAAATGAAGAAAGAAAAGAAAGAAAGAAAGAAAATAAAAGAAAATAAAAAGAGAGAAGGGGCATGCTAGTTCCACACTTATTCTTCAAAGTAGCACCATGTTTTTCATATGGAGAATCTCCTATGTTTTCACTTTCATATACTAGTGGGAATTTTCATTATAGGATTAGATGCACACCCACTTGGTTTCATATTGAGCTTTCATACACTTATAGCTCTTAGTGCATTCGTTGCATGGCAATCCCTACTCCTTGCATTGATATCAATTGATGGGCATCTCCATAGCCCGTTGGTTAGCCGCGTCCATGTGAGACTTTCTTACTTTTTTGTCTTCTCTATGTTTACCCCTATCATCATACTCTATTCCACCCGTAGTGCTATATCCATGGCTTGCGCTCATGTATTGCGTGAGGGTTGAAAAGGCTCAAGCACGTTAAAAAGTATGAACCAATTGCTCGGCTTGTCATCGGGGTTGTGCATGATAAATACTTTGTGTTAAGAAGACAGACCATGACAAGACTATATGATTTTGTAGGGATAGCATTCTTTAGCGTTGATATTTTAAAAGACATGATTGTTCGTTGGGATGACTGTGTATTGATGTCTTTATGTCAAATTATAGACTATTGCTTTGAATCACTTATGTCTTAATATTCATGCCATGACTAGATATATGATCAAGCTTATGTTAGGTAGCATTCCACATCAAAAATTATCATTTTTATCATTTACCTACTCGAGGACGAGTAGAAATTAAGCTTGGGGATGCTGATACATCTCCGTCGTATCTATATTCTTTTTATTGTTTCATGCCAATATTATACAACTTTCACATATTTTTGGCAACATTTTATATGATTTATTTGGACTAACATATTGATCCAGTGCCCAATGCCAGTTCTTCTTTGTTGCATGTTTTTTGTTTCACAGAAAATCCATATCAAATGAAGTCCAAACGCAATAAAATTTTATGGAGAATTATTTTGGAATATATGTGATTTTTGGGACTTGGAATCAACGCAAATGGGGGCCCACAGTGCCCACAAGACACTAGGGCGTGCCCCAGGCTCCAGGCGTGTGGTGATGGGTTGTGCTCACCTCGTACGTCGGTTGGGGCTCTACTTCGGGCGCAAGGGAGCTTGTATCCAGAAAAAATCGTGTTAAAATCTCAGCGCAATCGGAGTTATGGATCTCCCGGAATATAAGAAACAGTTTTTGGCCATATCTGGGAACGCGAAACAGAAGAGAATAGAGAGGGAGATCCAATCTCGGAGGGGATCCCGCCCCTCCACCGTCATGGAGGCCATGGACCAGAGGGGGAACTCTCCTCCCATCTAGAGGGGAGCCAAGGAAGAAGAAGAAGGAGGGGGGCTCTCTCCCCCTCTCTCCCGGTGGCGCTGGAACACCGCCGGGGCAAGGATCGTGACGGCGATCTACATCAACAATCTTGCTACCATCAACACCAACTCTCTCCCCCTATATGTAGTGGTGTAACACCCCTTATCCCCGCTGTAATCTCTACTTAAACATGATGCACAACTCCATATATTATTTCCTAATGATCTATGGTTATCCTATGATGTTTGAGTAGATCCGTTTTGTCCTGTGGGTTAATCGTGATCTTGGTTGGTATGATTGTATATTTTATTTATGGTGCTGTCCTACGGTGCCCTCCATCTTGTGCAAACATGAGGGGTCCTCGCTGTAGGGTGTTTCAATATGTTCATGATTCGCTTATGGTGGGTTGCGAGAGTGACAGAAGCTTAAACCCGAGTAGGTGGGTTGTTGCGTATGGGATAAAGAGGACTTGATAATGCTATGGTTGGGTTTCACGACCTTAATGATCTTTAGTAGTTGCGGATGCTTGCTAGAGTTCCAATCATAAGTGCATATGATCCAAGTAGAGAAAGTATGTTAGCTCATGCCTCTCCCTCATATAAAATTGCGAGGATGATTACTGGTACTTTTTATCGATTGCCTAGGGACAAATGACTTTCTTGTTGACAAAAGCTATCCACTTTTATTACCTTGCAATTTATTCGTAGTTTTATTCTTGCAAAGTACTCGTAGTTTTACTCTTGCAAAATAGTTTCATACTTGTTCTAGGTAAAGCAAACGTCAAGTGTGCATAGAGTTGTATCGGTGGTCGATAGAACTTGAGGGAATATTTGTTCTCCTATAGCTCCTCGTTGGGTTTGACACTCTTATTTATCGAAGAAGGCTACAAACGATCCCCTACAGTTGTGGGTTATCACGGACTAGGGCACCAGTCGAGCGGGCTAGCAGCGGAGGGATCTGGGATGGCCCGGGAGCAGCGGCGCGGAGGGGAAGTCACCGATGGCTGCCTCGGTGCACTGGAAATCGCATGCGTAGCTAGGTCTGGACATCGAGACGACTTGAGTAGTGCCTGTGCGATTGTGAAGATGGAGAGGCTAGCCTGGGGCCTGGTTGTGTGTTGGCCTAAGCCCCGGGCCCATTGTAAAATTATGGCCAGGTAATAACTAAAAACAGCCACGCCCCGGGCCTGGGCCAGATCCGCCCCCGACTACAATAATGATTATCGTCTAAGTATCATAGCCAATTGTCTAGGGACAATTCCACATATCTTGACCACTGCTACTGTTGGGGAACGTTGCATCGAAAACAAAAAAATTCTACGCACACGCAAGATCTATCCATGGAGATGCATAGCTACGAGAGGGGAGAGTATGTCTACGTACCCTCATAGACCATTAAGCGGAACCGTTTATCAACGCGGTTGATGTAGTCAAACACCTTCGCTATCCAACCGATCAAGTATCGAACGTATGGCACCTCCGCGTTCAGCACACGCTCAGCTCGATGACGTCCTCGCCTTCTTCATCCAGCAAGACGGGCGAAGTAGTAGATGAGTTCCCGTGCCACGACGTGTAGTTATGGTGGTGATGCAACTATCTCCGCAGGGCTTCGCCGAGCACTACGAAAATATAACCGATGATGAACTAGAGGGAGAGGGGCGCCACACGCGGCTTCGGGGTCGTGGTGTGTGTTGCCCCTCTCCCTCCACACATATATATAGTTGGGGGAGGGGAAGCAGCCTAGGGTTCCCCAAAGGGCCGGCGGCTACCTTGGGCCTCTGCCCTAGCCCCCCCTTGCCATCTTAGGCGTGCGGGGAAAGGCTGGAAAGGGTGGCGCCCCCCCTTCCTTTCTCCCATGAGGAGGGGAAGGCAGGAGGGGCTAGCCTCCCCCTTTCCTTCCCTAGGGCCGACGGCCAGGGAGAGGGCGCGCCAGCTCCTTGTGGGTTGGTGTGTGCCTCCTCTTGGCCCATTAGGCCCATATAATCCCCGTAGGTTTCCCGAAACCCCTTTCGGTGACCCGCTGAATACCCGGTACATCCCAAAACCTTTTTGGTAACCAAATAGCATCGTCCTATATATCAATCTTTACCTCCGGACCATTCTGGAGCTCCTCGTCATGTCCGTGATCTCATCCGGGACTCTGAACAACATTCGGTCACCAATTCACATAACTCATATAATACTATATCGTCAACGAACGTTAAGCGTGCGGACCCTACGGGTTCAATTATGATGTAGACATGACTGAGACACCTCTCCGGTCAATAACCAATAGCGGAACCTAGATGCCCATATTGGTTCCTACATATGCTACGAAGATCTTTATCGGTCGAACCTTTATGACAACATACGTAATTCCCTTTGTCTGTGGGTATGTTACTTGCCCGAGATTCGATCGTCGGTATCTTCATACCTAGTTCAATCTCATTACCGGCAAGTCTCTTTACTCGTTCCATAATACATCATCTGGTAACTAACTCCTTAGTCACTTTGCTTCCAAGCTTCTTGTGATGTGTATTACCGAGAGGGCCCAAAGATACCTCTCCGATACACAGAGTGAAAAATCCCAATCTCGATCCATGCCAACTCAACAGACACCTTCGGAGATACCTGTAGAGCATCTTTATGATCACCCAGTTACATTGTGATGTTTGATAGCTCACAAGGTACTCCTCCGGTATCCAGGAGTTGCATGATCTCATGGTCGAAGGGATATGTATTTGACATTAAGAAAGCAATAGCAATAAACTGAACGATCATATGCTAAGCTAACGGATGGGTCTTGTCCATCACATCATTCTCCTAATGATGTGATCCCTTTATCAAGACAACACATGTCTATGGTTAGGAAACCTTAACCATCTTTGATCAACGAGCTAGTCTAGTAGAGGCTTACTAGGGACACGGTATTTGTCTATGTATCCACACATGTATTTAGGTTTCCGATCAATATAATTCTAGCATGAATAATAACCCTTTATCATTAATAAGGAAATATAATAATAACAACTTTATTATTGCCTCTAGTGCATATTTCCACCAGCTACTCCACACTCGCTATCTTCACTTTCTTGCAAAGCTATCATTTTATACCCACAAAATGCTTCTAGTTTTGTTTCATGTTTCTAGGTAAAGCGAATGATCTGTTGTATGTAGGGTTGTATCAGTGGGTGATAGAACCAGAGAGAATACGAATCCTACGTTTAACTCCTTTTGGGTTTGACATTCCATACTTACCACATCCACTTTGAAAAGTGCTACAATACTCCCTGCACTTGGGAATTATTAACTGTTGGGGAAAGTAGCATGCAATTTCAAATTCCTACGATCACGCAAGATCTATCTAGGAGATTGATACGTCTCCAACGTATCTATAGTTTTTGATTGTTCCATGCTATATTATATTCTGTTTTGGACATTATTCGGCTTTATTATTCACTTTTATATTATTTTTGGGACTAACCTATTAAACGAAGGCCCAGCCCAGAATTGCTGTTTTTTGCCTATTTCAGAGTTTCGCATAAAAAGAATATCAAACGGAGTCCAAACGGAATGAAACCTTCGGGAACGTGATTGTCGGAACGAACATGATCCAGAGGACTTGGACCCTACATCAAGAAAGCTACCAGGAAGCCACGAGGTAGGGGGCGCGCCTCCCCCCCCCCCCCCAGGCGCGCCCTCCACCCCCGTGGGCCCCACGTTGCTCCACCGATGTACTCCTTCCTCCTATATATACCTACGTACCCCCAAATGATCAGATGAGCCAAAAACCTAATTCCACCGCCGCAACCTTCTGTACCCGTGAGATCCCATCTTGGGGCCTGTTCCGCAGCTCCGCCGGAGGGGGCATCGATCACAGAGGGCTTCTACATCAACACCATAGCCTCCCCGATGAAGTGTGAGTAGTTTACCTTAGACCTTCGGGTCCATAGTTATTAGCTCGATGGCTTCCTTTCTCTTTTTGGATCTCAATAAAATGTTCTCCCCCTCTCTTGTGGAGATCTATTCGACGTAATCTTCTTTTGCGGTGTGTTGTTTGAGACCGATGAATTGTGGGTTTATGATCAAGTTTATCTATGAACAATATTTGAATCTTCTGAATTCTTTTATGTATGATTGGTTATCTTTGCAAGTCTCTTCGAATTATCAGTTTGGTTTGGCCTACTAGATAGATCTTTCTTGCAATGGGAAAAGTGCTTAGCTTCGGGTTCAATCTTGCGGTGTCCTTTCCCATTGACAATAGGGGCAGCAAGGCACGTATTGTATTATTGCCATCGAGGATAACAAGATGGGGTTTATATCATATTGCATGAGTTTATCCCTCTACATTATGTCATCTTGCTTAACGCGTTACTCTGTTCTTATGAACTTAATACTCTAGATGGATGCTGGATAGCGGTCGATGTGTGGAGTAATAGTAGTAGATGCAGGCAGGAGTCGGTCTACTTGTTTCGGACGTGATGCCTATATACATGATCATGCCTAGATATTCTCATAACTATGCTCAATTCTGTCAATTGCTCAACAGTAATTTGTTCACCCACCGTAAAATACTTATGCTCTTGAGAGAAGCCACTAGTGAAACCTATGGCCCCCGGGTCTATTTTCCATCATATTAATCTTCCATCAACAAGTTATTTCTAGCGCTGTTTTTATTACTTTCTTTATTTTGCATCTTTATCATAAAAATACCAAAAATATTATCCTATCATATCTATCAGATCTCACTCTCGTAAGCGACCGTGTAGGGATTGACAACCCCTTATCGCGTTGGTTGCGAGGATTTATTTGTTTGTGTAGGTGCGAGGGACTCGTGCGTAGCCTCCTACTGGATTGATACCTTGGTTCTCAAAAACTAAGGGAAATACTTACGCTACTTTGCTGCATCACCCTTCCCTCTTCAAGGGAAAACCAACGCAGTGCTCAAGAGGTAGCAAGAAGGATTTCTGGCGCCGTTGCCAGGGAGTCTACGCAAAAGTCAACATACCAAGTACCCATCACAAACCCTTATCTCCTGCATTACATTATTTGCCATTTGCCTCTCGTTTTCCTCTCCCCCACTTCACCCTTGCCGTTTTATTCGCCCTCTCTTTTCCGTTCGCCTCTTTTTCGCTTGCTTCTTGTTTGCCCGTGTGTTGGATTGCTTGCTTGTCATGATGGCTCAAGATAATACTAAACTGTGTGACTTCACCAATACCAACAACAATGATTTCCTTAGCACTCCGATTGCTCCTCTTACCGATACTGAATCTTGTGAAATCAATGCTGCTTTGTTGAATCTTGTCATGAAAGATCAATTCGCCGGCCTTCCTAGTGAAGATGCCGGTACCCATCTAAATAGCTTCGTTGATTTGTGTGATATGCAAAAGAAGAAAGATGTGGACAATGATATTGTTAAATTGAAGCTATTTCCTTTTTCGCTTAGAGATCGTGCTAAAGCTTGGTTTTCATCTTTGCCTAAAAATAGTATTGATTCATGGAATAAGTGCAAAGATGATTTTATCTCTAAATATTTTCCTCCCGCTAAGATCATCTCTCTTAGAAACGATATTATGAATTTTAAGCAACTTGATCATGAGCATGTTGCACAAGCTTGGGAGAGGATGAAATTAATGATACGTAATTGCCCTACGCATGGTTTGAATTTGTGGATGATTATACAAAAAATTTATGCCGGATTGAATATTGCTTCTAGAAATCTTTTAGATTCGGCCGCGGGAGGCACTTTTATGGAAATCACTTTATGAGAAGCTACTAAACTCCTAAATAATATTATGGTTAATTATTCTCAATGGCACATTGAAAGATCTACTAATAAAAAAGTGCATGCGATAGAAGAAATTAATGTTTTGAGTGAAAAGATGGATGAACTTATGAAATTATTTGCTACTAAGAGTGTTTCTTCTGATCCTAATGATATGCCTTTGTCTACTTTGATTGAGAATAATAATGAATCTATGGATGTGAATTTTGTTGGTAGGAATAATTTTGGTAACAACGCGTATAGAGGAAACTTTAATCCTAGGCCTTATCCTAGTAATTCCTCTAATAATTAAGGTAATTCCTACAACAATTCTTATGGAAATTTTAATAAGATGCCCTCTGAATTTGAGACTAGTGTTAAGGTATTTATGAATTCGCAAAAGAATTTCAATGCTTTGCTTGAAGAGAAACTGCTTAAAGTTGATGAATTGGCTAGGAACGTTGATAGAATTTCTCTTGATGTTGATTCTTTAAAACTTAGATCTATTCCTCCTAAGCATGATATCAATGAGTCTCTCAAAGCCATGAGAATTTCCATTGATGAGTGCAAAGAAAGGACCGCTAGGATGCGTGCTAAGAAAGATTGCTTTAGAAGAGCGTGTTCTTCTAGTTCCTATGAAAATAAAGATGAAGATCTAAAAGTTATTGATGTGTCCCCTATTAATCTTTGTTTTGCAATACGAATCTTGATAATGATGGGACTGAATATGATCCACCATTACATAGAAGGCGTTCCAAAAATTCGGAGTTTTTAGATCTTGATGCTAAAATTGATAAAAGTGGGATTGAAGAGATCAAGACATTAGATATTAATGAACCCACTATTTTGGATTTAAAGGAATTTAATTATGATAATTGCTCTTTGATAGATTGTATTTCCTTGTTGCAATCCGTGCTAAATTCTCCTCATGCTTATAGTCAAAATAAAGCCTTTACCAAACACATCGTTGATGCTTTGATGCAATCTTATGAAGAAAAGCTTGAGTTGGAAGTTTCTATCCCTAGAAAACTTTATGATGAGTGGGAACCTACTATTAAAATTAAGATTAAAGATCATGAATGCTATGCTTTGTGTGATTTGGGTGCTAGTGTTTCCACGATTCCAAAAACTTTGTGTGATTTGCTAGGTTTCCGTGATTTTGATGATTGCTCTTTAAACTTGCACCTTGCGGATTCCACAATTAAGAAACCTATGGGAAGAATTAATGATGTTATTATTGTTGCAAATAGGAACTATGTGCCCGTAGATTTTATCGTTCTTGACATAGATTGCAATCCTTCATGTCCTATTATTCTTGGTAGACCTTTCCTTAGAACGATTGGTGCAATTATTGATATGAAGGAAGGGAATATTAGATTCCAATTTCCTTTAAAGAAAGGCATAGAACACTTCCCTAGAAAGAAAATAAAATTACCATATGAATCTATTATGAGAGCCACTTATGGATTGCCTACCAAAGATGGCAATACCTAGATCTATCCTTGCTATTATGCCTTGATATAGGCGTTAAGCGATAGCGCTTGTTGGGAGGCAACCCAATTTTATTTTTAGTTTTTTGCTTTTTGCTTCTGTTTAGGAATAAATATTTGTTCTAGCCTCTGGTTAGATGTGTTTTTATGTTTCAATTAGTGTTTGTGCCAAGTTAAACCTATAGGATCTTCTTGGATGATAGTTATTTGATCTTGCAGAAAATTCCAGAAACTTTATGTTCACGAAAATAATTCTTAAAAATCACCAGAACGTGATAAAATATTTATTCCAATTGCTGCTGATCAATAAACAAATTATCTAGGTCGTCCTATTTTGGCTGATTTTTTGGAGTTCCAGAAGTTTGCGTTAGTTACAGATTACTACAGACTGTTATGTTTTTGACAGATTCTGTTTTTCGTGTGTTGTTTGCTTATTTTGATGAATCTATGGGTTTGCAATAAGTATGTGAGTTCTTTATGACTAATGTCGAGTCCAAGGATTATATGCACTCTCACCTTTCCATCATTGCTAGCCTCTTCGGTACCGTGCATTGCCCTTTCTCAAATTGAGAGTTGGTGCAAACTTCGCCGGTGCATCCAAACCCCGTGATATGATACGCTCTTTCACACATAAAACTCCTTATATCTTCCTCAAAACAGCTACCATACCTACCTATTATGGCATTTCCATAGCCATTCCGAGATATATTGCCATGCAACTTTCCACCATTTCGTTTATCATGACACGTTCATCATTGTCATATTGCTTTGCATGATCATGTAGTTGACATAGTATTTGTGGCAAATCCACCGTTCATAATTCTTTCATACATGTCACTCCTGGTTCATTGCCTATCCCGGTACACCGCCGGAAGCATTCATGTAGAGTCATACTTTGTTCTAGTATCGAGTTGTAATCATTGAGTTGTAAACAAATAGAAGTGATGATCATCATTTTCTAGAGCATTGTCCCAAGTGAGGAATAAAAAAAGAGAGAGAACGGCCATAAAAAAAGAGAAGGCCCAAAAAATGAGAGAAAAAGAGAGAAGGGACAATGTAACTATCCTTTTACCACACTTGTGCTTCAAAGTAGCACCACAATCTTCATGATAGAGTCACTTGTTTTGTCACTTTCATATACTAGTGGGAATTTTTCATTATAGAACTTGGCTTGTATATTCCAACAATGGGCCTCCTCAAGTGCCCTAGGTCTTCGTGAGCAAGCAAGTTGGATGCACACCCACTTAGTTTCTTTTGTTGAGCTTTCATATATTTATAGCTCTAGTGCATCCGTTGCATGGCAATCCCTACTCCTTGCATTAACATCAATCGATGGGCATCTCCATAGCTCATTGATTAGCCTCGTTGATGTGAGACTCTCTCCTTTTTTGTCTTCTCCACATAACCCCCATCATCATATTCTATTCCACCCATAGTGCTATATCCATGGCTCACGCTCATGTATTGCGTGAAGGTTGAAAAAGTTTGAGATTACTAAAGTATGAAAAAATTGCTTGGCTTGTCATCGGGGTTGTGCATGATGGGAGCATTCTTGTGTGACGAAAATGGAGCATGACTGGACTATATGATTTTGTAGGGATGAACTTTCTTTGGCCATGTTATTTTGAGAGGACATAATTGCTTAGTTAGTATGCTTGAAGTATTATTATTTTTATGTCAATATAGAACTTTTATCTTGAATCTTTCGGATCTAAATATTCATACCACTATTAAGAAGAATTACATTGAAATTATGCCAAGTAGCATTCCACATCAAAAATTCTGTTTTTATCATTTACCTACTCGAGGACGAGCAGGAATTAAGCTTGGGGATGCTTGATACGTCTCCAATGTATCTATAATTTTTTATTGTTCCATGCTATATTATATTTTGTTCTGGACATTATTAGGCTTTATTATTCACTTTTATATTATTTTTGGGACTAACCTATTAACCGGAGGCCCAGCCCAGAATTGCTGTTTTTTGCCTATTTCAGAGTTTCGCAGAAAAAGAATATCAAATGGAGTCCAAACGGAATGAAACCTTTCGGAACGTGATTTTCGGAACGAACATGATCCAGAGGACTTGGACCCTACGTCAAGAAAGCTACCAGGAAGCCACGAGGTAGGGGGGCGTGCCTACCCCCCCCCCCCCCCCAGGCGCGCCCTCCACCCTCGTGGGCCCCACATTGCTCCACCGACGTACTCCTTCCTCCTATATATACCTACGTACCCCCAACCGATCAGATACAGAGCCAAAAACCTAATTCCACCGCCGCAACCTTCTGTACCCGTGAGATCCCATCTTGGGGCCTGTTCCGGAGCTCCGTCGGAGGGGGCATCGATCACGGAGAGCTTCTACATCAACACCATAGCCTCTCCGATGAAGTGTGAGTAGTTTACTTCAGACCTTCGGGTCCATAGTTATTAGCTAGATGGCTTCCTCTCTCTTTTTGGATCTCAAAACAATGTTCTCCCCCTCTCTTGTGGAGATCTATTCGATGTAATCTTCTTTTGCGGTGTGTTTGTTGAGACCGATGAATTGTGGGTTTATGATCAAGTTTATCTATGAATAATATTTGAATCTTCTGAACTCTTTTATGTATGATTGGTTATCTTTGCAAGTCTCTTCGAATTATCAGTTTGGTTTGGCCTACTAGCTTGATCTTTCTTGCAATGGGAGAAGTGCTTAGCTTTGGGTTCAATCTTGCGGTGTCCTTTCCCACTGACAGTAGGGGCAGCAAGGCACGTATTGTATTGTTGCCATCGAGGATAACAAGATGGGGTTTATGTCATATTGCATGAGTTAATCCCTCTACATCATGTCATCTTGCTTAAAGCGTTACTCTGTTCTTATGAACTTAATACTCTAGATGCATGCTGGATAGCGGTCGATGTGTGGAGTAATAGTAGTGGATGCAGGCAGGAGTCGGTCTACTTGTTTTGGAGGTGATGCCTATATACATGATCATGCCTAGATATTGTCATAACTATGCTCAATTCTGTCAATTGCTCAACAGTAATTTGTTCACCCACCGTAAAATACTTATGCTCTTGAGAGAAGCCACTAGTGAAACCTATGGCCCCCGGGTCTATTTTCCATCATATTAATCTTCCGTCAACAAGTTATTTCTAGCGCCGTTTTTATTACTTTCTTTATTTTGCATCTTTATCATAAAAATACCAAAAATATTATCCTATCAGATCTCACTCTCGTAAGTGACCGTGTAGGGATTGACAACCCCTTATCGCGTTGGTTGCAAGGATTTATTTGTTTGTGTAGGTGTGAGGGACTCGTGTGCAGCCTCCTACTGGATTGATACCTTGGTTCCCAAAAAATGAGGAAAATACTTACGCTACTTTGCTGCATCACCCTTTCCTCTTCAAGGGAAAACCAACGCAGTGCTCAAGAAATAGCAGAGATGCATAGCAACGAGAAGGGGAGAGTGTGTCCACGTACCCTCGTAGACCGAAAGCGGAAGCGTTAGTTTAACGTGGTTGATGTAGACGAACGTCTTCGCGATCCAACCGATCAAGTGCCGAACGTACGGCACCTCCGAGTTCAGCACACGTTCAGCTCGATGACATCCCTCGAACTCTTGATCTAGCAAAGTGTTGAGGGAGAGTTTCGTCAGCACGACGTCGTGGTGACGGTGATGGTGATGTGATCCACGCAGGGCTTCACCTAAGCACTACGACGCTATGACCAGAGGAGTAAACTGTGGAGGGGGCACCGCACACGGCTAAGAGAATAATTGATGTGCTATGGGGTGCCCCTACCCCCGTATATAAAGGAGGAGGGGAGGAGGCCAGCCACAAGGGGCGCCCCACGGGGGGGGGGACCGACTAGGACTCCAAGTCCTATTCGCCCCCCCCCTCCTTCTTATGGAGGGGGAAAGGGGGAAGGAGAGCAGAGGGAGAAGGAAAGGGGGCGCGCCCCCTCCCCTTGTCCTACTCGGACTCCTCATGGAGGGGGCGTGCCACCCCCTTCTGGGCTGCCCTCTCTCTCACCTATGTCCCATGAGGCCCAATACTTTCGCCGGGGGGTTCCGGTAACCCCTCGGTACTCCGATAATATCCGAAACGCTCCGAAACCATTCCGTTGTCCGAACACTATCGTCCAATATATCAATCTTTACCTATCGACCGTTTCGAGACTCCTCGTCATGTCCTTGATCTCATCCGGGAGATCGAACAATCTTCGGTCACCAAAACACATAACTCATAATACAAATCGTCATCGAACGTTAAGCGTGCGGACCCTACGGGTTCGAGAACTATGTAGACATGACCGAGACACCTCTCCGGTCAATAACCAACAGTGGAACCTGGATGCTCATATTGGTTCCTACATATTCTACGAAGATCTTTATTGGTCAAACCGCAATGACAACATACGTCATTCCCTTTGTCATCGGTATGTTACTTGCCCGAGATTCGATAGTCGGTATGCTCATACCTAGTTCAATCTCATTACCGGCAAGTCTCTTTACTCGTTCTGTAATGCATCATCTAGTAACTAACTCATTAGTAACATTGCTTGCAAAGCTTATTATGATGTGCATTACCGAGAGGGCCTAGGGATAACTCTCCTATACTCGGAGTGACAAATCCTAATCTCGATCTATGCCAACCCAACAAACACCTTCAAAGACACCTGTAGAGCATCTTTATAATCACCCAGTTACGTTGTGACGTTTTATAGCACACAAGGTGTTCCTCCGGTATTCGGGAGTTGCATAATCTCATAGTCAAAGGAATATGTATAAGTCATGAAGAAAGCAATAGCAATAAAACTTAACGATCATTATTCTAAGCTAACGGATGGGTCTTGTCCATCACATCATTCTCCTAATGATGTGATCCCATTCATCAAGTGACAACACATGTCTATGGTCAGGAAACTTAACCATCTTTAATTAATGAGCTAGTCTAGTAGAGGCTTACTAGGGACAATGTGTTTTGTCTATGTACTCACACATGTATCAAGTATCCAGTTAATACAATTCTGGCATGAATAATAAACATTTATCATGATATAAGGAAATATAAAATAACAACTTTATTATTGCCTCTAGGGCATATTTCCTTCAGTCTCCCACATGCACTAGAGTCAATAATCTAGATTACATTGTGATGATTCGAACACCCATGGAGTCTTGGTGTTGATCATGTTTTGCTCGTGGAAGAGTCTTAGTCAACGGGTCTGCAACATTCAGATCCGTATGTATTTTGCAAATCTCTATGTCTCCCTCCTTGACTTGATCGTGGATGGAGTTGAAGCGTCTCTTGATGTGTTTGGTTCTCTAGTGAACTATGTATTCCTTCGCTGAGGTAATTGCTCCAGTATTGTCACAAAAGATTTTCATTGGACTGCTACCTCTTGAGCACTGCGTTGGTTTTCCCTTGAAGAGGAAAGGGTGATGCAGCAAAGTAGCGTAAGTATTTCCCTCAGCTTTTGAGAACCAAGGTATCAATCCAGTAGGAGGCTACGCACGAGTCCCTCGCACCTACACAAACAAATAAATCCTCGCAACCAACGCGATAAGGGGTTGTCAATCCCTACACGGTCACTTACGAGAGTGAGATCTGATAGATATGATAGGATAATATTTTTGGTATTTTTATGATAAAGATGCAAAATAAAGAAAGTAATAAAAACGGCGCTAGAAATAACTTGTTGACGGAAGATTAATATGATGGAAAATAGACCCAGGGGCCATAGGTTTCACTAGTGGCTTCTCTCAAGAGCATAAGTATTTTACGGTGGGTGAACAAATTACTGTTGAGCAATTGACAGAATTGAGCATAGTTATGAGAATATCTAGGCATGATCATGTATATAGGCATCACGTCCGAAACAAGTAGACCGACTCCTGCCGACATCTACTACTATTACTCCACACATCGACCGCTATCCAGCATCCATCTAGAGTATTAAGTTCATAAGAACAGAGTAACGCTTTAAGCAAGATGACATGATGTAGAGGGATTAACTCATGCAATATGACATAAACCCCATCTTGTTATCCTCGATGGCAACAATACAATACGTGCCTTGCTGCCCCTACTGTCAGTGGGAAAGGACACCGCAAGATTGAACCCAAAGCTAAGCACTTCTCCCATTGCAAGAAAGATCAAGCTAGTAGGCCAAACCAAACTGATAATTCGAAGAGACTTGCAAAGATAACCAATCATACATAAAAGAGTTCAGAAGATTCAAATATTATTCATAGATAAACTTGATCATAAACCCACAATTCATCGGTCTCAACAAACACACCGCAAAAGAAGATTACATCGAATAGATCTGCGCAAGAGAGGGGGAGAACATTGTATTGAGATCCAAAAAGAGAGAGGAAGCCATCTAGCTAATACTATCGACCCGAAGGTCTGAGGTAAACTACTCACACTTCATCGGAGAGGCTACGGTGTTGATGTAGAAGCCCTCCGTGATCGATGCCCCCTCCGGCGGAGCTCCGGAACAGGCCCCAAGATGGGATCTCACGGGTATAGAAGGTTGCGGCGGTGGAATTAGGTTTTTGGCTCCGTATCTGATCGTTTGGATGTACGTAGGTATATATAGGAGGAAGGAGTACGTCGGTGGAGCAACATGGGGCCCACGAGGGTGGAGGGCGCGCCTGGAGGGGTAGGCGCGCCCCCTACCTCGTGGCTTCCTGGTAGCTTTCTTGACGTAGGGTCCAAGTCCTCTGGATCATGTTCGTTCCAAAAATCACGTTCCCGAAGGTTTCATTCCGTTTGGACTCCGTTTGATATTCCTTTTCTGCGAAACTCTGAAATAGGCAAAAAATAGCAATTTTGGGCTGGGCCTCCGGTTAATAGGTTAGTCCCAAAAATAATATATAAGTGAATAGTAAAGCCCAATAATGTCCAAAACAGAATATAATATAGCATGGAACAATAAAAAATTATAGATACGTTGGAGACGTATCAAGCATCCCCAAGCTTAATTCCTGCTCGTCCTCGAGTAGGTAAATGATAAAAACAGAATTTTTGATGTGGAATGCTACTTGGCATAATTTCAATGTAATTCTTCTTAATTGTGGTATGAATATTCAGATCCGAAAGATTCAAGATAAAAGTTCAATATTGACATAAAAATAATAATACTTCAAGCATACTAACTAAGCAATTATGTCCTCTCAAAATAAAATGGCCAAAGAAAGTTCATCCCTACAAAATCATATAGTTTAGTCATGCTCCATTTTCTTCACACAAGAATGCTCTCATCATGCACAACCCCGATGACAAGCCAAGCAATTCTTTCATACTTTAGTAATCTCAAACTTTTTCAACCTTCACGCAATACATGAGCGTGAGCCATGGATATAGCACTATGGGTGGAATAGAATATGATGATGGGGGTTATGTGGAGAAGACAAAAAAGGAGAAAGTCTCACATCAACGAGTCTAATCAATGAGCTATGGAGATGCCCATCGATTGATGTTAATGCAAGGAGTAGGGATTGCCATGCAACGGATGCACTAGAGCTATAAATATATGAAAGCTCAACAAAAGAAACTAGTGGGTGTGCATCCAACTTGCTTGCTCACGAAGACCTAGGGCACTTGAGGAGGCCCATTGTTGGAATATACAAGCCAAGTTCTATAATGAAAAATTCCCACTAGTATATGAAAGTGACAAAACAATAGACTCTCTATCATGAAGATTATGGTGCTACTTTGAAGCACAAGTGTGGTAAAAGGATAGTAACATTGTCCCATCTCTCTTTTTCTCTCATTGTTTTTGGGCCTTCTCTTTTTTTATGGCCTTTCCCTCTTTTTTTATTCCTCACTTGGGACAATGCTCTAGAAAATGATGATCATCACACTTCTATTTATTTACAACTCAATGATTACAACTCGATACTAGAACAAAGTATGACTCTATATGAATACTTCCGGCGGTGTACCGGGATAGGCAATGAACCAAGAGTGACATGTATGAAAGAATTATGAACGGTGGCTTTGCCACAAATACTATGTCAACTACATGATCATGCAAAGCAATATGACAATGATAAATGTGTCATTATAAACGGAACGGTGGAAAGTTGCATGGCAATATATCCCGGAATGGCTATGGAAATGCCATAATAGGTAGGTATGGTGGCTGTTTTGGGGAAGATATAAGGAGGTTTATGTGTGAAAGAGCGTATCATATCACGGGGTTTGGATGCACCGGCGAAGTTTGCACCAACTCTCAATGTGAGAAAGGGCAATGCACGGTACCGAAGAGGCTAGCAATGATGGAAAGGTGAGAGTGCATATAATCCTTGGACTCAACATTAGTCATAAAGAACTCACATACTTATTGCAAAAATCTACAAGTCATCAAAAACCAAGCACTACGCGCATGCTCCTAGGGGGATAGATTGGTAGGAAAAGACCATCGCTCGTCCCCGACCGCCACTCATAAGGAGGACAATCAAAGAACACCTCATGTTTCAAATTTGTTACATAACGTTTACCATACGTGCATGCTACGGGACTTGCAAACTTCAACACAAGTATTTCTCAAATTCACAACTACTCAACTAGCACAACTTTAATATCACTACCTCCATGTCTCAAAACAATCATCAAGCATCAAACTTCTCTTAGTATTCAACACACTTATAAGAAAGTTTTTACTATTCTTCAATACCTAGCATATTAGGATTATTTAAGCAAATTACCATGCTATTTAAGACTCTCAAAATAATCTAAGTGAAGCATGAGAGATCAATAGTTTCTATAAAAAAATCCACCACCGTGCTCTAAAATATATAAGTGAAGTACTAGAGCAAAAACTATATAACTCAAAAGATATAAGTGAAGCACATAGAGTATTCTAATAATTTCCGAATCATGTGTGTCTCTCTCAAAAGGTGTGTACAGCAAGGATGATTGTGGTAAACTAAAAAGCAAAGACTTCAATCATACAAGATGCTCCAAGCAAAACACATATCATGTGGTGAATAAAAATAGAGCTCCAAGTAAAGTTACCGATGGAAGTAGACGAAAGAGAGGATGCCTTCCGGGGCATCCCCAAGCTTTGGCTTTTTGGAGTCCTTAGATTATCTTGGGGGTTCCATGGTCATCCTCAAGCTTAGGCTCTTGCCACTCCTTGTTCCAAAATCCATCAAATCTTCCACCCAACACTTGAAAACTTCACAACACAAAACTCAGCACAAAATCTCGTGAGCTCCGTTAGCGAAAGAAAACAAAAGACGACTTCAAGGTACTGTAATGAACTCATTATTTTTTTATATTGGTGTTAAACCTACTGTATTCCAACTTCCCTATGGATTATAAAGTATTTTACTAGCCATAGATTCATCAAAATAAGCAACCAACACACGAAAAAACAGAATCTGTCAAAAACAGAACAGTCTGTAGTAATCTGTAACTAACGCAAACTTCTGGAACTTAAAAAAATCATCCACAATAGGACGACCTAGACAATTTGTTTATTGATCAGAAGCAATCGGAATCAATATTTTATCACGTTCTGGTGACTTTTAACAATTATTTTTGTGAACAGAAAGTTTCTGGAATTCTCTGCAAGATCAAATAACTATCATCCAAGAAGATCCTATTGGTTTAACTTGGCACAAACACTAATTAAAACATAAAAACACATCTAAACATAGGCTAGAACAAATATTTATTCCTAAACAGAAGCAAAAAGCAAAAAACTAAAAATAAAATTGGGTTGCCTCCCAACAAGCGCTATCGTTTAACGCCCCTAGCTAGGCATAATAGCAAGGATAGATCTAGGTATTGCCATCTTTGGTAGGCAATCCATAAGTGGCTCTCATAATAGATTCATATAGTAATTTTATTTTCTTTCTAGGGAAGTGTTCCATGCCTTTCTTTAATGGAAATTGAAATATAATATTCCCTTCCTTCATATCAACAATTGCACCAATCGTTCTAAGGAAAGGTCTACCAAGAATAATAGGACTTGAAGGATTGCAATCTATAACAAGGACAATAAAATCTACGGGCACATAATTCCTATTTGCAACAATAAGAACATCATTAATTCTTCCCATAGGTTTCTTAATAGTGGAATCCGCAAGGTGCAAGTTTAAAGAGCAATCATCAAAATCACGGAAACCTAGCAAATCACACAAAGTTTTTGGAATCGTGGAAACACTAGCACCCAAATCACACAAAGCATAGCATTCATGATCTTTAATCTTAATTTTAATAGTAGGTTCTCACTCATCATAAAGTTTTCTAGGGATTGAAACTTCCAACTCAAGCTTTTCTTCATAAGATTGCATCAAAGCAGCAACGATGTGTTTGGTAAAGGCTTTATTTTGACTATAAGCATGAGGAGAATTTAGCACGGATTGCAATAAGGAAATACAATCTATTAAAGAGCAGTTCATAATTAAATTCCTTGAAATCCAAAATAGTGGGTTCATTAATATCTAGAGTTTTGATCTCTTCAATCCCACTTTTATCCATTTTAGCATCAAGATCTAAAAACTCCGAATTTTTGGAACGCCTTCTAGGTAAAGGTGGATCATATTCAGTCTCATAATTATCAAGATTCATGTTGCAAAACAAAGATTTAATAGGGGACACATCAATAACTTTTGGATCTTCATCTTTATTTTCATAGAAATTAGAAGAACACACTTTCATAAAGCAATCTTTCTTAGCACGCATCCTAGCGGTTCTTTCTTTGCACTCATCAATGGAAATTCTCATGGATTTGAGAGACTCATTGATATCATGCTTAGGAGGAATAGATCTAAGTTTTAAAGAATCAACATCAAGAGAAATTCTATCAACGTTCCTAGCCAATTCATCAACTTTAAGCAATTTCTCTTCAAGCAAAGCATTGAAATTCTTTTGCAAATTCATAAATGCCTTAACACTAGTCTTAAATTCAGAGGGAATCTTATTAAAATTTCCATAAGAATTGTTGTAGGAATTACCATAAGTATTAGAGGAATTACTAGGATAAGGCCTAGGATTAAAGTTTCCTCTATATGCGTTGTTACCAAAATTATTCCTATCAACAAAATTCACATCCATAGATTCATTATTATTATCAATCAAAGTAGACAAAGGCATATCATTAGGATCGGAAGAAACACTCTTAGTAGCAAATAATTTCATAAGTTCATCCATCTTTCCACTCAAAACATTAATTTCTTCTATCGCATGCACTTTTTTATTAGTAGACCTTTCAGTGTGCCATTGAGAATAATTAATCACAATATTATCTAGGCGTTTGGTAGCTTCTCCTAAAGTGATTTCCATAGAAGTGCCTCCCGCGGCTGAATCTAAAAGATTTCTAGAAGCAAAATTCAATCCGGAATAAAATTTTTGTATAATCATCCACAAATTCAAACCATGCGTAGGGCAATTGCATATCATTAATTTCATCCTCTCCCAAGCTTGTGCAACATGTTCATGATCAAGTTGCTTAAAATTCATAATATCGTTTCTAAGAGAGATGATCTTAGCGGGAGGAAAATACTTAGAGATAAAAGCATCTTTGCACTTATTCCATGAATCAATACTATTTTTAGGCAAAGATGAAAACCAAGCTTTAGCACGATCTCTAAGCGAAAAAGGAAATAGCTTCAATTTAACAATATCATTGTCCACATCTTTGTTCTTTTGCATATCACACAAATCAACGAAGCTATTTAGATGGGCAGCGACATCTTCACTAGGAAGGCCGGCGAATTGATCTTTCATGACAAGATTCAACAAAGCAGCATTGATTTCACAAGATTTAGTATCGGTAAGAGGAGCAATCGGAGTGCTAAGGAAATCATTGTTGTTGGTATGTGTGAAGTCACACAATTTAGTATTATCTTGAGCCATCGTGACAAGCAAGCAATCAAACACACGGGCAAACAAGAAGCAAGCGAAAAAGAGGCGAACGGAAAAGAGAGGGCGAATAAAACGGCAAGGGTGAAGTGAGAGAGAGGAAAACGAGAGGCAAATGGCAAATAATGTAATGCGGGAGATAAGGGTTTGTGATGGGTACTTGGTATGTTGACTTTTGCGTAGACTCCCCCGCAACGGCGCCAGAAATCCTTCTTGCTACCTCTTGAGCACTGCGTTGGTTTTCCCTTGAAGAGGGAAGGGTGATGCAGCAAAGTAGCGTAAGTATTTCCCTCAGTTTTTGAGAACCAAGGTATCAATCCAGTAGGAGGCTACGCACGAGTCCCTCGCACCTACACAAACAAATAAATCCTCGCAACCAACGCGATAAGGGGTTCTCAATCCCTACACGGTCACTTACGAGAATGAGATCTGATAGATATGATAGGATAATATTTTTGGTATTTAGGCATGATCATGTATATAGGCATCACGTCCGAAACAAGTAGACAGACTCCTGCCTGCATCTACTACTATTACTCCACACTTCGACCGCTATCCAGCATGCATCTAGAGTATTAAGTTCATAAGAACAGAGTAACGCTTTAAGCAAGATTACATGATGTAGAGGGATAAACTCATGCAATATGATATAAACCCCATCTTGCTATCCTCGATGGCAACAATACAATACGCGCCTTGCTGCCCCTACTGTCACTGGGAAAGGACACCGCAAGATTGAACCCAATGCTAAGCACTTCTCCCATTGCAAGAAAGATCAATCTAGTAGGCCAAACCAAACTGATAATTCGAAGAGACTTGCAAAGATAACCAATCATACATAAAAGAATTCAGAAGATTCAAATATTGTTCATAGATAAACTTGATCATAAACCCACAATTCATCGGTCCCAACAAACACACCGCAAAAGAAGATTTCATCGAATAGATCTCCACAAGAGAGGTGGAGAACATTGTATTGAGCTCCAAAAAGAGAGAGGAAGCCATCTAGCTAATAACTATGGACCCGAAGGTCTGAGGTAAACTACTCACACTTCATCGGAGAGGCTATGGTGTTGATGTAGAAGCCCTCCGTGATCGATGCCCCCTCCGGCGGAGCTCCGGAACAGGCCCCAAGATGGGATCTCACAGGTACAGAAGGTTGCGGCGGTGGAATTAGGTTTTTGGCTCCGTATCTGATCGTTTGGGGGTACGTAGGTATATATAGGAGGAAGGAGTACGTCGGTGGAGCAACGTGGGGCCCATGAGGGTGGAGGGCGTGCCTGGTGGGGTAGGCGCGCCCCCCTACCTCGTGGCTTCCTGGTAGCTTTCTTGACGTAGGGTCCAAGTCCTCTGGATCATGTTCGTTCCGAAAATCACGTTCCCGAAGGTTTCATTCCGTTTGGACTCCGTTTGATATTCTTTTTCTGCGAAACTCTAAAATAGGCAAAAAAACAGCAATTCTGGGATGGGCCTCCGGTTAATAGGTTAGTCCCAAAAATAATATAAAATTGAATAGTAAAGCCCAATAATGTCCAAAACAGAATATAATATAGCATGGAACAATCAAAAATTATAGATACGTTGGAAACGTATCACGGACCCGATGCACTAGATATTACACCTAGATTGGATATGAACTCCTTCATCCAGATTCCTCCATTTGATGCTTCCGAAGCAGCTATGTACTCCGCTTCACACGTATAACCCGCCACGACGCTCTGCTTGGAACTACACCAACTGACAGCTCCACCATTCAATATAAATATGTATCCGGTTTGCGACTTAGAGTCATCCGGATCAGGGTGAAAGCTAGCATCAACGTCACCATTTACGACAAGCTCTTTGTCACCTCCATAAACGAGAAACATATCCTTAGTCCTTTTCAGGTATTTTAGGATGTTCTTGACCGCTGTCCAGTGATCCACTCCTGGATTACTTTGGTACCTCCCTGCTAAACTTATAGCAAGGCACACATCAGGTCTGTTACACAACATTGCATACATGATAGAACCTATGGCTGAGGCATAGGGAATGACTTTCATTTTCTCTCTATCTTCTGGAGTGGTCGGTGTCGGTGTCAAAACCGGCGGATCTCGGGTAGAGGGTCCCGAACTATGCGTCTAAGGTCGATGGTAACAGGAGATAGTGGACACGATGTTTACCCAGGTTCGGGCCCTCTCTATGGAGGTAATACCCCACTTCCTGCTTGATTGATCTTGACTAATATGAGTATTACAAGAGTTGATCTACCACGAGATCATAATGGCTAAAACCCTAGAAGTCTGGCCTGTATGATTATGATCGTCCCTATGGACTAAACCCTCCGGTTTATACGGACACCGGAGGGGACTAGGGTTGTACAAAGTCGGTTACAGAGAAAGGAATCTTCATATCCGAACGCCAAGCTTGCCATCCACGCCAAGGAGAGTCCTATCCGGACACGGGTGAGAGTCTTCGCTCTTGTATCTTCACAGCCCATCAGTCCGGCCCATACCAAACAGGTCGGACGCCCGAGGACCCCTTAGTCTAGGACTCCCTCAGTAGCCCCTGAACCAGGCTTCAATGACGAGGTGTCCGGCGTGCAGATTGTCTTCGGCATTGCAAGGCGGGTTCCTCCTCTGAATACTCCAAAACAGCCTTCAAACATAAAGAACGTGTCCGGCTCTGCAAAACAAGTACCACAGACAACCGCAGAGAGTATAATATTTCACGAGTCCAATCTACTGACAACTTTTTGTAGCGTGATGGCACGTCACCACCCGGTCATTATTTTGAACTGTTTTTCGGCCTGCCGCTCCACGTTTTGAGATGCGGTTCCGTTGGCACGTCATGTCAAAGCAGAGATTGTGTCCCCTTATTGCGGATTCTCATCAACACGGGCGTGGGTAATCCAACCGTCTCGTCGGCATGATCCCTTGGGAATAGGCAAGTTTTAAGGCCCATGAGGAGGCATTTGATATTCACCGCCTTTATAAAGGGGCACAGACCCATCTTTCTTCTCTACGCCTGCCTCTTCCTCAACCTTCCCAAACTCGAGTTCCAGTACCCAGGGTTTAATTGCTACGAGCCTCTCAGTCATGTCCGGATCCAGCCTTCAAGGTCGGTGGGTGGTCTCTTCTGTTACAGAGGAGGATATTGCGAAGCTCCAAGCGGCAAGATACCTGAGCGCGGAAATCCCCCACAGGCTTCCTGCTCAAGGGCAGGTTATTCCTACCCCCAGATCCGGCGAGAGGGTCATATTCATCTCCCACGTCCTCCGGGGGCTAGGGTTCGCTCCATCCCTTCGTTCGAGGGCTCATGCTTTACTACAGGCTAGATTTTCACGATCTAGCTCCGGACTCCTTCCTTCATATCTCGGCTTTCATCATCACGTGCGAGGCCTTTCTCCGCATCCCCCCACTTCGGCTTATGGCTCTAAACCTTTAACGTGAAGCCGAAGGTAGTCGAGGGGAAGCAAGCGGAGTGCGGTGGTGCTACGGTGAGCAAACTCACTGATATTCCTTGGCCAAAAGGCTCCTTCACGGAATTCTCCAACTTATGGCAGCGGGAGTGGTTTTACATCACTGAACCCCGTGGTACCAAGTGGGCAGCTACACCTGCGTTCCGATCCGGCCCTCAAGTACAGCTCGCATCATGGATCAATAAGGGGTTGGACTGGGGATCAATTGACGAAGTGCAGATTCTACAAAGCCGCATCCGGAGTCTCCTTGAGAAGGACACTGGTCTCCTCAACGTAATCCAGGTAATGTTAGTCCATCGGGTCCTACCGTGCCAACGACGGCCCCTCCGCATGTGGGAGTTCAATCCGGAAGGACCACGGACCCTTCAGCACTTCTTCGGCACGACGCACAGAGGAATGTGGAAGTTATTCTTCGGGACACGAAAACAGTGGCCGGATACCACCGAGGACATCGGCCTCGACTGCAATCATCCGGATACCTCGGTAAGCACTCGACTCCCGAACACAGCTTAGTTAAATATCCCATAATAATATACTGAGGAAACCATCTTCGACCAGGGCTGGATAAATAAGGATGAAAGAAATAGGTGTTCGGCCCCTCTTCCCGAAGACTCAGCTGATCCTATGTTAAGAAGGATGCTGGCTCCGGCGCCATATCAAGTGTCGGCGAAGGAGGACAAGGAGGAGAGCCAGAAGGCCAAAAGTGACCTCCACTCTAAAGATACACAGGACACTATGTCCGGGGAGATTGGAACTCCCTCTTCTGAAGATGAAAGAGAAGGAGAAGCGGACACCCCTTCTCCCCATTGGAAGAAAAGGAGCGCCTCCGAGGATTTGGAGGTAAAGGCTCCCAAGCGAGGGAAGATATCCCTTTCAGGCGGTTCAGGTTCTAAAGACGACGTTGTCGCGCAGTTCCTCCGTAAGGACAAGCCTTTAGCCAAATCATAAGTGAACAAGGGTGTCCTAAACACATCACGTTCCTTTCAGGTTACAAGGGTAACATCTAATACATATATTTGCAGTCCGGCGCGTGGTCTTCCTCAATAGTCCTCCTCCTCGGGGGATCTACTTCCGGAGATGATGGAAAGCGAGACACCTCCACAGGCCTCCTCGCCCAATAGGGCGGACGACTTCGAGGTGTCATCCCGGAGGATCTCTCCCGATCAACAAGTGATGCGGGGGACAATGAAGACAACGCCCGAAGGTGAAACTTCGGTCACCCAGGGTCCGGGGTGTGCGGCCCCTACGGGGACCAACGATAAAGGCTCCGGACTATCCGGTTTACAGACGGAGACGACTCTAGGGTCGAGTAAACATATCCCTTCAAAGGGAGTCCGTACTCCTACAGCTGCTTCCAGGAATCCGGAGGCGCCGGATACAATGATGGGCATGTTGCGACATGCGTCCGTCTCAGAGGAACATCGTACCTTGATGGGTACGGTGGTTGAGAGGATTCTGTCCGCGAAAAGCGGATTGAATGAAGCCTTCACGGGCCTGCTAAGAGGCTTCAAGGTACGTAATGTAATATTTTCAATTGTGCTCTATACGCAAAATGCACCTGTGTATAGATAGTAGCCCCTGAGACTCTGGTTGGCGTCCAAAGGGAGGCAATTAGAGGATCGAAAAAGACATGCCCAGGAAATAATCTAACTAATTGGAACACAGGCTGTTACATCCATGGCAACTGCCCACACTACAGAGTTTGCAGGTCTAAAGTAGAAACTTGACGTGGCGGATGACGACATCACGCTTATTAACAGGCGGCTCGACGAGGCGCAAGGTATGTTTTGGGGCAGCCAGTATATGTATGTATAATAACATGAGCACGAAGCTGAGGATTATATACTAAGACAAGCACAACTGCAGATAGTACTACCGCGGTTGAGGAGTTAAAGGCCGAACAGGCTGCTCGGCGCCGATGCGAGGAGAGAATATCTTCCATGGAGCAAGATCTAAAGGATGCCACTGGCAAATGCCAAGCACTCGAGGAGGAGAACAAGGCCAACGTAGCCGAACTCGAGAAGGCCTTACAAGAGGCGAGAGAAGCACGATCCGAGTCTAGAGCGGTTCGGGAGGAGATCTGGCAAGCGGGGAAGATAGCGGCCGGTAAGCCCTTTCTATTACAGACTAAATTTGGCGATCCGAAGTATGCCCCGCTTAATCAAATGTGGAGCTCTCCAGACGCATTCATGGACTTGCCGAAGAGTGTCTCCGATGCGGCGCAGTTTTACCAAGCGCAAGAAGGGTATACAACGGAGAAGCTTTTCTGGTCACAATTCGGCATGCCAAAGCGTCCGCTGCTGCTGAATGAACAGATGGCCCAGTGGGCCGAGCTCCACAAAATATCTGGATCTGCCATGAAGGATGCCGTAGTCCGGCTGTGGCCGACTGAGCCAGTTCCGAATAGTTATTTCGGTTTGGTGCAGCGACTTGTGGATGTGATGCCGCGTATCGGCGCCGTGAAGCGATCAGCATGCATTGAAGGTGCACGGATGGCCTTTGCCCGTGTCAAGATGTATTGGGCGAAGATGAAGGCCACCAATATTGCAGCAAAGAGTCCACCGGGAGGCAAGGAAAAAAACATGCCGGAGCTTTATTTTGAACATGTCCTAGAGGGCGCCCGCTTGATAGAGGGTCAATGCTCAAAGGATATGATCTTCGAGTGAATGTACCGAGATTGTTAAAACAATATGATATATTAAAGCTATGTTTTTATACTTTTGCCTAAAAGTTTTGGTTCCTCCTGTGCGGCCGTTTTTGTATAATCTAAAAGTTTTCCAGTCGTCGGCTTCGGCCCCGTCGCATAAAATACGGGGGTGTTCGGGAGAGCACTTGATCACTCTTGACCCAACGTCTTGGTCCGTAAAGGAGGTGTCAATGCGGCGAACTAAGCAATCGGACTATATGGCTTTAACACTTTCACTTAGCCATAGGAGTTTGACAGTGGGTCTACGATATAGCCCCTGGTATGTACGCGGTTATCCCAATACGGTGTGTTACATAGGTGACCTTAAGAACGGTCCTTCGTGTAATACGGAAGGAATCGTGAAAGATTCTGATAAGTCATTGAGTGGTTGACCAGCTCTCGCCGCATCATGACAGTCAGTTTTCGGCTTTCTCTACTAAGGTGATCATCTGGATAAACCAGGACACAATCGCAGTAGTTCGCCCTTTACTACCCTAGCCGATAGAGCGGAACGTAAGGTAGTAAGCACAGGAGCCGGGCAACCCAACTATTGACCAAAGACATGATTCGGAGCTGATGCATATAAGGCCAAACTCGTGACGCTGAAGTGTGCTATAAAGCTGTTCGGACTTGTTGGCAACTCATTTGTTCCCATATCGAGCCCCTGGCAATTTGTGCCGAGGTGCGTGTGTGAAACAACCGAAGAAGCAAAATTCAGTTCTTTAGAAAAAAGTGAATACTGAATACGGATTATGTTCACTGGAACCTGATTGATATGTCAATCACCATCTTACAGATAATAACGCCACAACCCAGGCTATTTGACATGCCAGGGGTCGAAGGCTGAGGGAAAAGGCACTTTACAGGCTCAAAATAGAGAGTGCGGTCTACAAAAAGTTATTTGGACCTCCTGTCGCACGTTTGCACCGCCTTGCCTCGGTGAAAGGACTCCTTAACAGGAATAGCCTTTGGGTGAGTGTACGAAGCCGAACTCCGAAAGAGTCCGTGAGATGACCAGCCTTTGAGCCACCTATGGTAAAAGATAAAAAATAGTTAGAAAAGAAAAAGAGGCTATGGGAGTGCTTATAGGCCTGTACGTATTGTGCCTCCGCCGATGACCAGGGTATTTTAAGTGCATAATTATGTATGCGTGGTACAAACTTTGTGGGTATATGAGGCAACGACGGAGCCGAACTACTAATCCAGCTTTGAGATTGATCGGTCCTGTTTAATAGAGACCAGCGGCTACATGGCCGATGAGATATGCAGCTTGATGAGGCCGCTTTGTACTTCGGCTGTAGTAGCCGTAGTATGATCCTCTGTACGGAGGGAGCGTTCCATATTTCCATTTATTGTTATGACGCCGCATGGACCGGGCATCTTAAGTTTTGCCTGGGCGTAGTGTGGGACCGCATTAAAACGAACAAAAGCGGTACGTCCTAGAAGTGCATGGTAGCTACTGCGGAACGTGACAATATCGAAGGTCAAACCTTCGCTTCGGAAGTTGTTCGGTGAACCGAAAATGACTTCCAATGTGATGGAGCCCGTGCAGTGAGCTTCTACGCCGGGTACTACTCCCTTGAGGGCAGTTTTGGTGGGCTTGATTCTTGAAGAATCAATGCCCATTTTGCGGATAGTGTCTTGGTAGAGTAGATTAAGGCTACTGCCGCCGTCCATAAGGACTTTCGTGAGATGGAACCCATCGATAATTGGGTCGAGGACCAGAGTTGCTGAACCTGCGTGACGGATACTGACTGGGTGGTCCTTGCGATCAAAAGTGATCGGGTAGGCCGCCCATTGATTAAATTTTGGGGGGACCGGTTTTATGGCGTAGACGTCCCGTAGCGCGCGCTTGCGCTCCCCTATAGGGGTGAGCATCACGTATACCATGTTTACTATTTTTCTTCGAGGGGAAATTGCTTCTGACCCCCGGTGTTTGGTTGGCGAGTCTCTTCATCATCGCTGTCACTGGGCGGCCCCTTCCCCTTGTGTTCGGCATTGAGCTTGCCGGCTTGTTTGAAGACCCAACAGCTTCTGTTGGTATGATTGGTGGGTTTATCGTGGGTGCCATGAATCTGGCAGGGCCGATCCAGTATCTTGTCTAAATTGGATGGTCCGTCTCTGTTTGCCTTGAATGGCTTTCTCCGTTGATCGGGTTTGGAGCCACTGAATCCGGCGTTGACCTCCGTGTTTTGCGTTCCTTCATTATTATTTCGACGCTTGTGTTTATTGCGTCGTGGCTTGCCGTTGTCGTCTCGGACTTCGGAGGTGCCCGGATCACTGGCGCTGTTGCTTCTATGAGCGAGCCAGCTGTCTTTTCCCGCGCAAAAGCGGGTCATCAGAGCGGTAAGGGCCGCCATGGATTTTGGCTTTTCTTGACCGAGGTGGCGGACGAGCCACTCGTCCCGAACGTTGTGTTTGAAGGCCGCGAGGGCTTCAGCGTCCGGACAATCGACAATTTGGTTCTTTTTAATTAAGAACCTAGTCCAGAGCTTCCTGGCCGACTCTCCGGGCTGCTGGATGATGTGACTTAAGTCATCGGCATCTGGTGGCCGGACGTATGTACCTTGGAAGTTATCGCGGAAGGCGTCTTCCAGGTCCTCCCAGCTGCTAATGGAGTTCTCTGGAACGCTGTTTAGCAAGTGCCGTGCTGGTCCCTTTAGTTTTAGTTGGAGGTATTTGATGGCGTGGAGATCATCACCGTGGGCCATGTGGATATGGAGAAGAAAATCCTCAATCCATACCGCGGGGTCTATTGTTCCATCGTATGATTCAATGTTCATAGGTTTAAACCCTTCTGGGAATTCGTGTTCCATTACTTCATCGATGAAGCAAAGGGGGTGTGTGGCGCCTCTATACCTGGCCAAGTCGCGACGTAGCTCGGATGGAGTTCGTCTGCAGTTTTCGGCTCGGGCGTGGTTATGTTTGTCGCGTCTAGCTAGATGGCCGTCGTTGCGCGTCGGCGCACGCCCCCGCGATCCGTAGATCAATCTTTTCTGACCTACTTTACTATCCAGGTCCTGCTGTAGGTCGTATGTATGTCCCCGAGTTCTTTTATCTCTGCCTTTACGGTGAGGTAGTGCGAGCTGGTGTTCGGCTTGAGTTGCCGCTTTGTCTCGGCCACGTGCTGGTCGATCAGCTGCTTTACGCACTGACGGTACAGGCTCCAGCGCCTCGTCGTCCAATTGAGGTAACAATTTGCGCTTCGGGTAACTTTTGATCGGGCGCTCGAGGCCGTATTCCTCGGGTGCTAGGACCTGAGTCCATCTGTCGTTGAGCGTATCCTGCTCGGCTTGAAGCTGTTGCAGCGTCCTTTTCAGGCTCCTCGTTGTTCCGATGAGCTGTTGCTTAAAGCGTTCTTGCTCGAGGGGTTCTTCAGGCATGATGAAGTCTTCATTGCCTAGACTTATTTCATCTTCGGAGGGTGGTATATAGCTGCTGTCCTCCGAGTCGTTGATACGTCTCCAACGTATCTATCATTTTTGATTGTTCCATGCTATTATATATTCTGTTTTGCATGTTTAATGGGCTTTATTATACACTTTTATATTATTTTTGGGACTAACCTACTAACCCAAGGCCCAGTGCAAATTGCTGTTTTTTTGCCTATTTCAATGTTTCGCAGAAAAGGAATATCAAACGGAGTCCAAACGGAATGAAACCTCCGGGAGAGTTATTTTTGGAACAAACGTGATCCAGGGGACTTGGAGTGGACGTCAAGAAACGAACGAGGAGGCCACGAGGCAGGGAGGCACGCCTACCCCCCTGGGCGTGCCCCCACCCTCGTGGGCCCCTCGTAGCTCCACCGACCTACTTCTTCCTCCTATATATATCCATATAGCCCGAAAACATCCAGGAGCACCACGAAACCCTATTTCCACCACCGTAATCTTCTGTACCCGTGAGATCCCATCTTGGGGCCTTTTCCGGTGCTCCGCCGGAGGGGGAATCGATCACGGAGGGCTTATACATCAACACCATAGCCTCTCCGATGATGTGTGAGTAGTTTACCTCAGACCTTCAGGTCCATAGTTATTACCTAGATGGCTTCTTCTCTCTCTTTGGATCTCAATACAAAGTTCTCCTTGATCTTCTTGGAGATCTATTCGATGTAACTCTTTTTGCGGTGTGTTTGTCGAGATCCGATGAATTGTGGGTTTATGATCAAGATTATCTATGAACAATATTTGTATCTCCTCTGAATTCTTTTATGTATGATTGGTTATCTTTGCACGTCTCCTCGAATTATCAGTTTGGTTTGGCCTACTATATTGATCTTTCTTGCCATGGGAGAAGTGCTTAGCTTTGGGTTCAATCATGCGGTGCTCGATCCCAGTGACAGAAGGGGAAACGACATGTATTGTATTGTTGCCATCGAGGATAAAAAGATGGGGTTTATACCATATTACTTGAGTTTATCCCTCTACATCATGTCATCTTGCTTAATGCGTTACTCTGTTCTTATGAACTTAATACTCTAGATGCATGCTGGATAGCAGTCGATGTGTGGAGTAATAGTAGTAGATGCAGGCAGGAGTCGGTCTACTTGTCGCGGACGTGATGCCTATATACATGATCATGCCTAGATATTCTCATAACTATGCACTTTTCTATCAATTGCTCGACGGTAGTTTGTTCACCCACCGTAATACTTATGCTATCTTGAGAGAAGCCACTAGTGAAACCTATGGCCCCCGAGTCTATTTTCCATCATATTAATCTCCCGTCAACTAGTTATTTCTGCCGTTGTTTATTTTGCAATCTTTACTTTTAATCTTTATAATCAAAATACCAAAAATATTATCTTATCATCTCTATCAGATCTCACTTTTCCAATTGGCCGTGAAGGGATTGACTACCCCTTTATCGCGTTGGTTGCAAGGTTCTTATTTGTTTGTGTAGGTACGAGGGACTTGTGTGTGGCCTCCTACTGGATTGATACCTTGGTTCTCAAAAACCGAGGGAAATACTTACGCTACTTTGCTGCATCACCCTTTCCTCTTCAAGGGAAAACCAACGCATGCTCAAGAGGTAGCAAGAAGGATTTCTGGCGCCGTTGCCGGGGAGTCTACGCACAAGTCAAGACATACCAAGTACCCATCACAAACTCTTATCCCTCGCATTACATTATTCGCCATTTGCCTCTCGTTTTCCTCTCCCCCACTTCACCCTTGCCGTTTTATTCACCCTTCTTCTGTTCGTCTTTTCGTTTGCTTTGGTGTCTTACTTGGCTCGTTTTCTCGTTTGGTTGGAATAGTTGTTTATTTATTGCTAAACAGAGAACGAAAGATCTATGGATCCTCATCCGTTTGCTAATATTTTTAAGAGATCCAAATTATGACGAACCAATTGCTTGTCAGTTTTGTGCACTAGATTATCTTTATGAAGTTTTGCTTGAAATTCGTGAATCTAAAAATTGTGATGAAGTACTTTGTGGAGTGATTCACGATGGATCTTTGAATAAAAAGCATGATTGCAATGATGATTGTATAAATTCTATTAATGTCAATTGTGCTTATAATATGCAAAACCTTAAGCTTGGGGATGCTAGTTTTGCTATGTATACTACTTGTTGCAATGATCATGATTGGGGTGATTCTTCTTATGATCTTGAAAATTTATTTAAGCCCCATGATGAATATGAGATTGATAATAGTGTTTGCAATAATATTGAAATTGGGTTTGGAGAGGTCATGACTTTATTTTATGATAATCCCACTATTTTGGAAGAGTGTCAACTTTACATGCATGTGGATCATGTTGAGAATATTGTATGTGATACCTATATTGTTGAATTTTATTATGATCCTACATGTAATTATTATGAGAAAGGAAAATATGGTTGTAGAAATTTTCATGTTACAAAATTACCTCTCGTTATGTTGAGTTTGCTATTGTTCCTTTCTTCTTCCTTGCATATGCTAGTTTTTGTTCGCCTTGATAATTTGTTTGCTTATAAAATACCTATGCATAGGAAGTATGTCAGACTTAAGTGTGTTTGTCACATTTTTATGATGCTCTCTTTGTGCTTCAATTCTTGTCTTTCATGTGAGCTTCATTAAAATTATCAATGCCTAGCTAAAGGGCTTTAAAGAAAAGCTCTTGTTGGGAGACAACCCAATATTTTTCCTTGCTGTTATTCAATAAATATTTGATCTAGCCTCTGGTTAGATGTGGTTTTATGTTTTAATTAGTGTTTGTGCCAAGTAAAACCTATAGGATCTTCTTGGATGATAGTTATTTGATCTTGCTGAAAAAGTCAGAAATTTTCTGCTCACGAAAACAATTGTTAAAAATCACCAGAAGGTGATAAAATACTGATTCCAATTGCAGTAGATCAATAAACAAATTGTCTAGGTCTTCCTATTTTGGTAGATTTTTCTGAGTTCCAGAAGTTTGCGTTAGGTGCAGATTACTACAGACTGTTCTGTTTTTGACAGATTCTGTTTTTCGTGTGTTGTTTGCTTATTTTGATGAATCTATGGCTAGTATCGGAGGTTATGAACCATAGAGAAGTTGGAATACAGTAGGTTTAACACCAATATAAATAAAGAATGGATTCATTACAGTACCTTGAAGTGGTGTTTTGTTTTCTTTCGCTAACGGAGCTCATGAGATTTTCTGTTGAGTTTTGTGTTGTGAAGTTTTCAAGTTTTGGGTAAAGATTTGATGGATTATGGAACAAGGAGTGGCAAGAGCCTAAGATTTGGGATACCCAAGGCACCCCAAGTTAAAATCTAAGGACAATCAAAAGCCTAAGCTTGGGGATGCCCCGGAAGGCATCCCCTCTTTCGTCTTCGTCCATCGGTAACTTTACTTGGAGCTATATTTTTATTCACCACATGATATGTGTTTCGCTTGGAGCGTCTTGTATGATTTGAGTCTTTGCTTTTTAGTTCACCACAATCATATTTGCTGTACACATATTTTGGGAGAGACACACATGATTCGGAATTTATTAGAATACTCTATGTGCTTCACTTATATCTTTTGAGCTAGAAAATTTGGCTCTAGTGCTTCACTTATATCTTTTAGAGCACGGTGGTGGTTATATTTTATAGAAATTATTGATCTCTCATGCTTCACTTATATTATTTTGAGATTCATTTAGAACAGCATGGTAATTTGCTTTGGTTAAAATTTTAGTCCTAAAGTGATAGGCATCCAAGATGGATATAATAAAAACTATCATATAAGTGCATTGAATACTAAGAGAAGTTTGATTCTTGATGATTGTTTTGAGATATGAAGATGTTGATATTAGAGTCATGCTAGTTGAGTAGTTGTGAATTTGAGAAATACTTGTTCTAAAGTTTGTGATTCCCGTAGCATGCACGTATGGTGAACCGTTATGTGACGAAGTCGGAGCATGATTTATTTACTGATTGTCTTCCTTATGAGTGGCGGTCGGGGACGAGCGATGGTCTTTTCCTACCAATCTATCCCCCTAGGAGCATGTGCGTAGTACTTCGTTTCAATAACTAATAGATTTTTGCAAATAAGTATGTGAGTTCTTTATGACTAATGTTGAGTCCATGGATTATACACACTCTCATCCTTCCACCATTGCTAGCCACTCTAATACCGCGCACCTTTCGCCGGTATCATACACCCACCATATACCTTCCTCAAAACAGCCACCATACCTACCTATTATAGCATTTCCATAGCCATTCCGAGATATATTGCTATGCAACTTACCACCGTTCTGTTTGTTATGACACGCTTCATCATTGTCATATTGCTTTGCATGATCATATAGTTGACATCGTATTTGTGGTACAGCCACCATTCATAATTCTTTCATACATGTCACTCTTGATTCATTGCATATCCCGGTACCCCGTTGGAGGCATTCACATAGAGTCATATTTTGTTCTAAGTATTGAGTTGTAATTTTTGAGTTGTGAGTAAATAAAAGTGTGATGATCATCATTATTAGAGCATTGTCCCAAGTGAGGAAAGGATGATGGAGACTATGATTCCCCCACAAGTCGGGATGAGACTCCGGACTAAAAAAAGAAAAGAGGCCATAAAAAAGAGAAGAAGGCCAAAAAAAGAGAGAAGAAGAGGGAAGGGACAATGTTACTATCCTTTTACCACACTTGTGCTTCAAAGTAGCACCATGATCTTCATGATAGAGAGTCTCCTATGTTGTCACTTTCATATATTAGTGGGAATTTTACATTATAGAACTTGGCTTTTATATTCCAATGATGGGCTTCCTCAAAATGCCATAGGTCTTCGTGAGCAAGCGAGTTGGATGCATACCCACTTAGTTTCTTTTGTTGAGCTTTCATACACTTATAGCTCTAGTGCATCCATTGCATGGCAATCCCTACTCACTCGCATTGATATCTATTGATGGGCATCTCCATAGCCCATTGATACGCCTAGTTGATGTGAGACTATCTTCTCCTTTTTTGTTTTCTCCACAACTACCATTCTATTCCACATATAGTGCTATATCCATGGCTCACGCTCATGTATGGTGTGAAGATTGAAAAAGTTTGAGAACATCAAAAGTATGAAACAATTGCTTGGCTTGTCATCGGGGTTGTGCATGATTAAATACTTTGTGTGATGAATATAGAACATAGCCAAACTATATGATTTTGTAGGGATAACTTTCTTTGGCCATGTTATTTTGAGAAGACATGATTGCTTTGTTAGTATGCTTGAAATATTATTATTTTTATGTCAATATAAAATTTTATCTTGAATCTTTCGGATCTGAACATTCATGCCACAATAAAGAAAAATACATTGAGAAATATGCTAGGTAGCATTCCACATCAAAAATTCTGTTTTTATCATTTACCTACTCGAGGACGAGCAGGAATTAAGCTTGGGGATGCTTGATATGTCTCCAACATATCTACAATTTTTGATTGTTCCATGCTATTATATATTTTGTTTTGGATGTTTAATGGGCTTTATTATACACTTTCATATTATTTTTGGGACTAGCCTACTAACCCAAGGCCCAGTGCAAATTGTTGTTTTTTTGCCTATTTCAGTGTTTCACAGAAAAGGAATATCAAACGGAGTCCAAACGGAATGAAACCTTCGGGAGAGTTATTTTGGAAAAAATGTGATCCAGGGGACTTGGAGTGGACGTCAAGAAACGAACGAGGAGGCCACGAGGCAGGGAGGCGCGCCTGCCACCCTGGGCGCGCCCCCACCCTCGTGGGCCCCTCGTAGCTCCACCGACCTACTTCTTCATCCTATATATATCCATATACCCCGAAAACATCCAGGAGCACCACGAAACCCTATTTCCACCGCCGCAACCTTCTGTACCCGTGAGATCCCATCTTGGGGCCTTTTCCGGCACTCCGCCGGAGGGGGAATCGATCATGGAGGGCTTCTACATCAACACCATAGCCTCTCCGATGATGTGTGAGTAGTTTACCTCAGACCTTCGGGTCCATAGTTATTAGCTAGATGGCTTCTTCTCTCTCTTTGGATCTCAATACAAAGTTCTCCTCGATCTTCTTGGAGATCTATTCGATGTAACTCTTTTTGCGGTGTGTTTGTCGAGATCCGATGAATTGTGGGTTTATGATCAAGATTATCTATGAACAATATTTGAATCTCCTCTGAATTCTTTTATGTATGATTGGTTATCTTTGCAAGTCTCTTCGAATTATCAGTTTGGTTTGGCCTACTATATTGATCTTTCTTGCCATGGGAGAAGTGCTTAGCTTTGGGTTCAATCATGTGGTGCTCGATCCCAGTGACAGAAGGGGAAACGACACGTATTATATTGTTGCCATCGAGGATAAAAAGATGGGGTTTATATCATATTACTTGAGTTTATCCCTCTACATCATGTCTTCTTGCTTAATGCGTTACTCTGTTCTTATGAACTTAATACTCTAGATGCATGCTGGATAGCGGTCGATGTGTGCAGTAATAGTAGTAGATGCAGGCTGGAGTCAGTCTACTTGTCGCGGACGTGATGCCTATATACATGATCATGCCTAGATATTCTCATAACTATGCACTTTTCTATCAATTGCTCGACAGTAATTTGTTCACCCACCGTAATACTTATGCTATCTTGAGAGAAGCCACTAGTGAAACCTATGGCCCCCGGGTCTATTTTCCGTCATATTAATCTCCCGTCAACTAGTTATTTCTGCCGCCGTTTATTTTGCAATCTTTACTTTTAATCTTTATCATAAAAATACCAAAATATTATCTTATCACCTCTACCAGATCTCACTTTTGCAAGTGGCCGTGAAGGGATTGACAACCCCTTTATCGCGTTGGTTGCAAGGTTCTTATTTGTTTGTGTAGGTACGAGGGACTTGTGTGTGGCCTCCTACTGGATTGATACCTTGGTTCTCAAAAACCGAGGGAAATACTTACGCTACTTTGCTGCATCACCCTTTCCTCTTCAAGGAAAAACCAACGCATGCTCAAGAGGTAGCAGTCGTCGTTCCCAACTGGCTCGTCGGGGTTACTCTGCCCTTCCTCCCTACCTTCCTGTTCGGAAGCTGGTTCGATGAGGGCGTTTGGGTCTTCGGCATTCTCCGGAGTATTATTTTCTCCGGTGCCGGTATTGCTTACTTTGTCACGGCGTGATTTTGAACGGCGCCGCTGCTTCGGTGGTTTATCAGCGTTATTGTCCTTAAACGGATCCTTGCCGCCGTCCTCGCCATCGTCTTTGGATGTATCAACCGTATATATATCGTACGTGGAGGTGGCCGCCTAGCGTCCAGTATGCGGTGGGCCTTGGGCCTGCTCCTCTCCGGCGTCGTCGTCCACACCGTCGATGTCTTCGGAGTCGTAATCGAGCATGTCGGTTAAATCCTCGATAGTGGCTATAAGGTGGGTGGTGGGTGGGAAAAAAATCCCTGCTGTCAGCCCCTAGTCCGGGCAGGGCATAGTTCGGACGTTGCTCCTCTGTGATGACAAGGGATCTCATTAAGTCCAGAGCCTTGCTTAAAGGCGAGGTTTGTTCGGAGAGAGAAAAATCCATGGAGTGCGGCGGGGGGGGATACTCCCCGGCCGGACTCACAGGGTGCTCACTCCGAGGGTTCAGAGCCAGTGCCCGGGGAGGGGTCTCGCTTCGTGATGGTTGCCAGCGACGCCACATCAACCGGCTCTCCCGTACTGGGTTTGGTGGCCGCAGACAGTCCGGCGGGCCCATGAAGTCCGTCTTCGGACATGGCGACGCGTTCCGGATCTAAGGCCGGATCGGGAGTTGGAGTCGCGAACCCTTGCAAGATCAAGTCTCCCCGGACGTCAGCGACATAGTCCAGGTTTCCAAAACTAATCCGGTGACCTGGGGCGTAGCTGTCGATCTGCTCTAGATGGCCATGCGAGTTGGCCCACAGTGCGAAGCCGCCGAACACGAAGATCTGGCCAGGAAGAAAAATTTCCCCTAGACAGCGTTGTTGTAGATGATTGACGGAGCCATCGAACCTCTTGAAGACGATGCAACGGAACTCTCAATGAAAGCACCAATGTCGATGTCAAAACCGGCGGATCTCGGGTAGGGGGTCCTGAACTGTGCGTCTATGGTAATAGGAGACAGGGGACACGATGTTTACCCAGGTTCGGGCTCTCTCTATGGAGGTCATACCCTACTTCCTGCTTGATTGATCTTGATGAATATGAGTATTACAAGAGTTGATCTACCACGAGATCGTAATGGCTAAAACCCTAGAAGTCTAGCCTGTATAATTATGATCGTCCCTATGGACTAAACCCTCCGATTTATATAGACACCGGAGGGGACTAGGGTTGTACAAAGTCAGTTACAGAGAAATGAATCTTCATATCCGAACGCCAAGCTTGACATCCATGCCTAGGAGAGTCCTATCCGGACACGGGTGAGAGTCTTCGGTCTTGTATCTTCACAGCCCATCAGTCCGACCCATACCAAACAGGCCGGACGCCCGAGGACCCTTAGTCCAGGACTCCCTCAGTCGGACATTGAGTCTGACTCAACTTCACACCTTGTAACACTGGCAAGAACCCTTTCTTTGACTGATCCATTTTGAACTTCTTCAAAATTTTATCAAGGTATGTGCTTTGTGAAAGTCCAATTAAGCGGCTTGATCTATCTCTCTAGATCTTGATGCCCAATATATAAGCAGCTTCACCGAGGTCTTTCATTCAAAAATTCTTATTCAAGTATCCTTTTATGCTATCCAGAAACTCTATCATTTCCAATCAACAATATGTCATCCACATATAATATTAGATATGCTACAGAGCTCCCACTCACTTTCTTGTAAATACAGGTTTCTCAAAAGTCTGTATAACCATATGCTTTGATCACACTATCAAAGCGTATATTCCAACTCCGAGAGGCTTGCACCAGTCCATAAATGGATCGCTGGAGCTTGCACACTTTGTTAGCACCTTTAGGATCAACAAAACCTTCTGGTTGCATCATATACAACTCTTCTTTAAGAAATCCATTAAGGAATGCAGTTTTGACATCCATTTGCCAAATTTCATAATCATAAAATGCAGCAATTGCTAACATGATTCGGACAGATTTAAGCATCGCTGCGAGAGAGAAGGTCTCATCATAGTCAACTCCTTGAACTTGTTGAAAACCTTTCACAACAAGTCGAGCTTTGTAGACAGAAACATTACCATCAACGTCAATCTTCTTCTTGAAGATCCATTTATTTTCTATGGCTTGCCGATCATCGGGTAAGTCGACCAAAGTCCACACTTTGTTCTCATACATGGATCCCATCTCAGATTTCATGGCCTCAAGCCATTTCGCGGAATCTGGGCTCATCATCGCTTCCTCATAGTTCGTAGGTTCGTCATGGTCTAGTAACATGATTTCCAGAACAGGATTACTGTACCACTCTGGCGCGGAACGTGCTCTGGTTGACCTATGAGGTTCGGTAGTAACTTGATCTGAAGTTTCATGATAATTATCATTAGCTTCCTCTCTTTGTTGATGTAGGCATCACGGGAACGGTTTTCTGTGATGAGCTACTTTCCAATTTGAGAGAAGGAACAATTACCTCATCAAGTTCTACTTTCCTCCCACTCACTTCTTTCGAGAGAAACTCCTTCTCTAGAAAGGATCCATTCTTAGCAACAAAGATCTTGCCTTCGGATCTGTGATAGAAGGTGTACCCAACAGTTTATTTTGGGTATCCTATGAAGACGCACTTCTCTGATCTGGGTTCGACCTTATCAGGCTGAAACTTTTTCACATAAGCATCGCAACCCCAAACTTTAAGAAACGACAGCTTAGGTTTCTTGTCAAACCATAGTTCATACGATGTCGTCTCAACAGATTTAGATGGTGCCCTATTTAACGTGAATGCAGTTGTCTCTAATGCATAACCCCAAAACGATAGTGGTAAATCGGTAAGAGACATCATAGATCGGACCATACCTAATAAAGTACGGTTACGACGTTCGGACACGGCATTATGCTGTGGTGTTCCAGGTGGCGTGAGTTGTGAAACTATTCCACATTGTTTTAAATGACGGCCAAACTCGCAACTCAAATATTCGCCTCCGCGATCAGATCGTAGAAACTTTATTTTCTTGTTACGATGATTCTCCACTTCACTCTAAAATTCTTTGAACTTTTCAAATGTTTCAGACTTGTGTTTCATTAAGTAGATATGCCCATATCTTCTTAAATCATCTGTGAAGGTTAGAAAATAATGATACCCGCCGCGAGCCTCAACACTCATCGAACCGCATACACCGGTATGTATTATTTCCAATAAGTCAGTGGCTCGCTCCGTTGTTCTGGAGAACGGAGTCTTAGTCATCTTGCCCATGAGGCATGGTTTGCAAGCATCAAATGATTCATAATCAAGTGATTCCGAAAGTCCAGCCGCATGGAGTTTCTTCATGCGCTTTACATCAATATGACCTAAACGGCAGTGCCACAAATATGTTGCACTATCATTATCAACTTTGCATCTTTTGACATCAATATTATGAATATGTGTATCATTACGATCGAGATTCAATAAACCATTCACATTGGGTGTATGACCATAGAAGGTTTTATTCATGTAAACAGAACAACAATTATTCTCTGACTTAAATGAATAACCGTATTGCAATAAACATGATCAAAACATATTTATGCTCAATGCAAACACCAAATAACACCAAACAACAATTATTTAGGTTCAACGCTAATCCAGAAAGGGTAGAGGGAGTGTGCGATGGTGATCTTATCAACCTTGGAATCACTTCCAACACACATCATCACCTCGCCCTTAACTAGTCTCTGTTCATTTTGCAACTCCTGTTTTGAGTTACTAATCCTATCAACTGAACCGATATCAAATACCCTGGGGTTACTGTGAACACTAGTAAAGTACACATCAATAAAATGTATATCAAATATACCTTTGTTCACTTTGCCATCCTTCTTATCCGCCAAGTATCTAGGGCAGTTCCACTTCTAGTGACCATTTCCTTTGCAGTAGAAGCACTCAGTTTCAAGCTTGGGTCTAGCTTTGGGCTTCTTCATGGGAGTGGCAACTTGCTTGCCATTCTTCTTGAAGTTCCCTTTCTTTCCGTTGCCCTTTTTCTTGAAACTAGTGGTCTTGTTAACCATCAACACTTGATGCTATTTCTTGATTTCTACCTTCGCTGATTTCAGCATCGCGAAGAGCTTGGGAATCATTTTCGTTATCCCTTGCATATTATAGTTCATCACGAAGTTCTAGTAACTTGGTGATAGTGACTAGAGAACTCTGTCAATCACTATCTTATCTGGAAGATTAACTCCCACTTGATTCAAGCGATTGCAGTACCTAGACATTCTGAGCACATGCTCACTAGCTGAGCTATTCTCCTCCATCTTGTAGGCAAAGTACTTGTGAGAGGTCTCATGCCTCTTAACACAGGCATGAGTCTTAAATACCAATTTCAGCTCTTGGAACATCTCATATGCTCTGTGGCATTCAAAACATTTTTGAAGTCCCGGTTCTAAGCCGTAAAGCATGGTGCACTAAACTATCAAGTAGTCATTATTTCGAGCTTACCAAACGTTCATAACGTCTGCATCTGCTCCTGCAATAGGTCCGTCACCTAGCGGTGCATCAAGGACATAATTCTTCTATGCAGTAATGAGGATAATCCTCAGATCATGGACCCAGTCCGCATCATTCCTACTATCATCTTTCAACTTAGTTTTCTCTAGGAACATATAAGAAACATAAGGGAGCTACAACGCGAGCTATTGATCTACAACATAGATATGCAAATACTATCAGGACTAAGTTCATGATAAATTAAGTTCAATTAATCATATTACTTAAGAACTCCCACTTAGATAGACATCCCTCGAGTCATCTAAATGATCACGTGATCCAAATCAACTAAACCATGTCCGATCATCACGTGAGATGGAGTAGTCATCAATGGTGAACATCTCTATGTTGATCATATCTACTATATGATTCACGTTCGACCTTTCGGTCTCCAGTGTTCTGAGGCCATGTCTGTACATGCTAGGCTCGTCAAGTTTAACCCGAGTATTCCGCATGTGCAAAACTTTCTTGCACCCATTGTATGTGAACGTAGAGCCTATCACACCCGATCATCATGTGGTGTCTCAGCACGACGAACTGTCGCAACGGTGCATAATCAGGGAGAACACTTATACTTTGAAATTTTAGTAAGGGATCATCTTATAATGCTACCGCGGTACTAAGCAAAATAAGATGCATAAAAGATAAACATCACATGCAATCAAATTATGTGGCATGATATGGCCATCACCATCTTGTGCCTTTGATCTCCATCTCCAAAGCATCATCATGATCTCCATCGTCACCGGCTTGACACCTTGATCTCCATCGTAGCATCATTGTCGTCTCGCCAACTATTGCTTCTACAACTATCGCTAACGCATAGTGATAAAGTAAAGCAATTACATGGCGTTTGCATTTCATACAATAAAGCGACAACCATAAGGCTCCTGCCAGTTGCCGATAACTTTTACAAAACATGATCATCTCATACAATAACTTGTATCACATCATGTCTTGACCATATCACATCACAACATGCCCTGCAAAAATAAGTTAGACGTCCTCTACTTTGTTGTTGCAAGTTTTACGTGGCTGCTACGGGCTTCTAGTAAGAACTGTTCTTACCTATGCATCAAAACCACAACAATTTTTCATCAAGTGTGCTGTTTTAACCTTCAACAAGGACCGGCCGTAGTCAAATTGGATTCAACTAAAGTTGGAGAAACAGACACCCGCCAGCCACCTTTATGCAAAACAAGTTGCATGTCTGTCGGTGGAACCGGTCTCATGAACGTGGTCATGTAAGGTTGGTCTGGGCCGCTTCATCCAACAATACCGCTGAATCAAAATAAGATGTTGGTGGTAAGTAGTATGACTATGATCGCCACAACTCTTTGTGTTCTACTCGTGCATATCATCTACGCATGGACCTGGCTCGGATGCCACTATTGGGGAACGTAGCATGCAATTTCAACAAAATTCCTACGATCACACAAGGTCTATCTAAGAGATGCATAACAACGAGAAGGGGAGAGTGTGTCCACGTACCCTCGTAGACCGAAAGCGAAAGCGTCAGTTTAACGTGGTTGATGTAGTCGAACATCTTCGCGATCCAACCTATCAAGTACCGAACGTACGGCACCTCCGAGTTCAGCACATGTTCAGCTCGATGACTGTTGGGTTACATAGTAATTTCAAAAAAATTCTTACGCACACGCAAGATCATGGTGATGCATAGCAATGAGAGGACAGAGTGTTGTCCACGTACCCTCGAAGACCGAATGCGGAAGTGTTAGCACAACGCGGTTGATGTAGTCGTACGTCTTCATGATCCGACCGATCAAGTACCGAACGCACGGCACCTCCGAGTTCAGCACACGTTCAGCCCGATGACGTCCCTCAAACTCCGATCTAGCCGAGTGTTGAGGGAGAGTTTCGTCAGCACGACGGCGTGGTGACGATGATGATGTTCTACCGACGCAGGGCTTCGCCTAAGCACCGCTACAGTATTATCGAGCTGGACTATGGTGGAGGGGGGCACCGCACACAGCTAAAAGATCAAACGATCAATTGTTGTGTCTCTAGGGTGCCCCCCTGCCCCCATATATAAAGGAGCAAGGGGAGAGGTGCGTCCGGCCAGGAGGGGCGCGCCAGGAGGATTCCTACTCCCACCGGGAGTAGGACTCCCTCCCTTTTCCTTGTTGGACTAGGAGTGGAGGGGGTAAGAGGAGGGAGAGAGGAAGGAAAGGGGGGGCGCCGCCCCCCTCTCCTTGTCCTATTCGGACTAGGGGGAGGGGCGTGCAGCCCTGCCCTGACCGCCTCTCCTCTCTTCCACTAAGGCCCACCATGGCCCATTAAGCCCCCGGGGGGTTCCGGTATCCCGGTACTCCGGTAAAATTCCGATATCCCCCGGAACACTTCTGCTATCCAAACATAGGCTTCCAATATATCAATCTTCATGTCTCGACCATCTCGAGACTCCTCGTCATATCCGTGATCACATCCGGGACACCGAACAACCTTCGGTACATCAAAACATATAAACTCATAATATAACTGTCATCGAAACTTTAAGCGTGCGGACCCTACGGGTTCGAGAACTATGTAGACATGACCGAGACACGTCTCCGGTCAATAACCAATAGCGCAACCTGGATGCTCATATTGGCTCCCACATATTCTACGAAGATCTTTATCGGTCAGACCGCATAACAACATACGTTGTTCCCTTTGTCATCGGATGTTACTTGCCCGAGATTCGATCGTCGGTATCTCAATACCTAGTTCAATATTGTTACCGGCAAGTCTCTTTACTCGTTCCGTAATACATCATCCCACAACAAACTCATTAGTTGCAATGCTTGCAAGGCTTAAGTGATGTGCATTACCGAGAGGGCCCAGAGATACCTCTCCGACAATCGCAGTGACAAATCCTAATCTCGAAATACGCCAACCCAACAAGTACCTTCAGAGACACCTGTAGAGCACCTTTATAATCACCCAGTTACGTTGTGACGTTTGGTAGCACACAAAGTGTTCCTCCGGTAAACGGGAGTTGCATAATCTCATAGTCATAGGAACATGTATAAGTCATGAAGAAAGCAATAGCAACATACTAAACGATCGAGTGCTAAGCTAACGGAATGGGTCAAGTCAATCACATCATTCTCCTAATGATGTGATCCCGTTAATCAAATGACAACTCATGTCTGTGGCTAGGAAACATAACCATCTTTGATCAACGAGCTAGTCAAGTAGAGGCATACTAGTGACACTCTGTTTGTCTATGTATTCACACATGTATTATGTTTCCGGTTAATACAATTCTAGCATGAATAATAAACATTTATCATGATATAAGGAAATAAATAATAACTTTATTATTGCCTCTAGGGCATATTTCCTTCAGTCTCCCACTTGCACTAGAGTCAATAATATAGATTACACAATAATGATTCTAACACGCATGGAGCCTTGGTGCTGATCATGTTTTGCTCATGGAAGAGGCTTACTCAACGGGTCTGCAACATTCAGATCCGTATGTATCTTACAAATTTCTATGTCTCCCACCTGGACTAAATCCCCGATGGAATTGAAGCGTCTCTTGATGTGCTTGGTTCTCTTGTGAAATCTGGATTCCTTCGCCAAGGCAATTGCACCAGTATTGTCACAAAACATTTTCATTGGACCCGATGCACTAGGTATGACACCTAGATCGGATATCAACTCCTTCATCCAGACTCCTTCATTTGCTGCTTCCGAAGTAGCTATGTATTCCTCTTCACACGTAGATCCCGCCACGACGCTTTGTTTAGAACTGCACCAACTGACAGCTCCACCGTTCAATGTAAACACGTATCCGGTTTGCGATTTAGAATCGTCCGGATCAGTGTCAAAGCTTGCATCAGCGTAACCATTTACGATGAGCTCTTTGTCACCTCCATAAACGAGAAACATATCCTTAGTCCTTTTCAGGTATTTCAGGATGTTCTTGACCACTGTCCAGTGATCCACTCCTGGATTACTTTGGTACCTCCCTACTAGACTTATAGCAAGGCACACATCAGGTCTGGTACACAGCATTGCATACATGATAGAGCCTATGGCTGAAGCATAGGGAACATCTTTCATCTTCTCCCTATCTTCTGCAGTGGTCGGGCATTGAGTCTTACTCAACTTCACACCTTGTAACACATGCAAGAACCCTTTCTTTGCTTGATCCATTTTGAACTTCTTCAAAACTTTGTCAAGGTATGTGCTTTGTGAAAGTCCAATTAAGCGTCTTGATCTATCTCTATAGATCTTGATGCCCAATATATACGCGGCTTCACTGAGGTCTTTCATTGAAAAACTCTTATTCAAGTATCCCTTTAAGCTATCCAGAAATTCTATATCATTTCCAATCAGCAATATGTCATCCACATATAATATCAGAAATGCTACATAGCTCCCACTCGCTTTCTTGTAAATACAGGCTTCTCCAAAAGTCTGTACAAAACTAAATGCTTTGATCACACTATCAAAGCGTTTATTCCAACTCCGAGAGGCTTGCACCTGTCGATAAATGGATCGCTGGAGCTTGCACACTTTGTTAGCTCCCTTTGGATCGACAAAACATTCCGGTTGCATCATATACAACTCTTCTTCCAGAAATCCATTCAGGAATGCAGTTTTGACATCCATTTGCCAAATTTCATAATCATAAAATGCGTCAATTGCTAACATGATTCGGACAGACTTAAGCATCGCTACAGGTGAGAAGGTCTCATCGTAGTCAATCCCTTGAACTTGTCAAAAACCTTTTGCAACAAGTCGAGCTTTATAGACAGTAACATTACCGTCAGCGTCAGTCTTCTTCTTGAAGATCCACTTAATCTCAATTGCTTGCTGATCATCGGGCAAGTCAACCAAAGTCAACACTTTGTTCTCATACATGGATCCCATCTCACATTTCATGGCTTCAAGCCATTTTGCGGAATCTGGGCTCACCATCGCTTCTTCATAGTTCGTAGGTTCGTCATGGTCTAGTAACATAACCTCCAGAACAGGATTACCGTACCACTCTGGTGCGGATCTTACTCTGGTTAACCTATAAGGTTCAGTAATAACTTGATCTGAAGTTCCATGATCATCATCATTAACTTCCTCACTAATTGGTATAGGCGTCGCAGAAACTGGTTTATGGGATGAACTACTTTCCAATGAGGGAGCAGGTACAGTTACCTCATCAAGTTCCACTTTCCTCCCACTCACTTCTTTCGAGAGAAACTCCTTCTCCAGAAAAATTCCGAATTTAGCAACAAAAGTCTTGCCTTTGGATCTGTGATAGAAGGTGTACCCAACAGTCTCCTTTGGGTATCCTATGAAGACACATTTCTCCGATTTGGGTTCGAGCTTATCAGGTTGAAGCTTTTTCACATAAGCATCGCAGCCCCAAACTTTAAGAAACGACAACTTTGGTTTCTTGCCAAACCACAGTTCATAAGGTGTCGTCTCAACGGATTTTGATGGTGCCCTATTTAACGTGAATGCGGCAGTCTCTAAAGCATAACCCCAAAATGATAGCGGTAAATCAGTAAGAGACATCATAGATCGCACCATATCTAGTAGAGTATGATTACGACGTTCGGACACACCATTACGCTGTGGTGTTCCGGGTGGCGTGAGTTGCGAAACTATTCCGCATTGTTTCAAATGAAGACCAAACTCATAACTCAAATATTCTCCTCCACGATCAGATCGTAGAAACTTTATTTTCTTGTTACGATGATTTTCAATTTCACTCTGAAATTCTTTGAACTTTTCAAATGTTTCAGACTTATGTTTCATTAAGTAGATATACCCATATCTGCTTAAATCATCTGTGAAGGTGAGAAAATAACGATATCCGCCACGAGCCTCAACATTCATCGGACCACATACATCTGTATGTATGATTTCCAACAAATCTGTTGCTCTCTCCATAGTTTCGGAGAACGGCGTTTTAGTCATCTTGCCCATGAGGCACGGTTCGCAAGTACCAAGTGATTCATAATCAAGTGGTTCCAAAAGTCCATCTGTATGGAGTTTCTTCATGCGCTTTACGCCGATATGACCTAAATGGCAGTGCTTCAAATAAGTTGCACTATCATTATCAAATATGCATCTTTTGGCTTCAATACTATGAATATGTGTATCACCACTATCGAGATTCAACAAAAATAGACCACTCTTCAAGGGTGCATGACCATAAAAGATATTACTCATCTAAATATAACAACCATTATTCTCTGATTTAAATGAATAACCGTCTCGCATCAAACAAGATCCAGATATAATGTTCATGCTTAACGCTGGCACCAAATAACAATTATTTAGGTCTAAAACTAATCCCGAAGGTAGATGTAGAGGTAGCGTGCCGACCGCGATCACATCGACTTTGGAACCATTTCCCACGCGCATCGTCACCTCGTCCTTAGCCAATCTTTGCTTAATCCGTAGCCCCTGCTTCGAGTTGCAAATATTAGCAACAGAACCAGTATCAAATACCCAGGTGCTACTGCAAGCATTAGTAAGATACAAATCAATAACATGTATATCACATATACCTTTGTTCACCTTCCCATCCTTCATATCCACCAAATACTTGGGGCAGTTCCGCTTCCAGTGACCAGCCTGCTTGAAGTAGAAGCACTCAGTCTCAGCCTTAGGTCCAGACTTGGGTTTCTTCTCCTGAACAGCAACTTGCTTGCTGTTCTTCTTGAAGTTCCCCTTCTTCTTCCCTTTGCCCTTTTTCTTGAAACTGGTGGTCGTATTGACCATCAACACTTGATGCTCCTTTTTGATTTCTACCTCCGCAGCCTTTAGCATTGCGAAGAGCTCGGGAATCGTCTTATCCATCCCTTGCATGTTATAGTTCATCACGAAGTTCTTGTAGCTTGGTGGCAGTGATTGGAGAATTCTGTCAATGACGCTATCATCCGGAAGATTAACTCCCAGTTGAATCAAGTGATTGCAATACCCAGACATCTTGAGTATATGCTCACTGACAGAACTATTCTCCTCCATCTTGCAGCTGTAGAACTTATTGGAGACTTCATATCTCTCAATCTGGGCATTTGCTTGAAATATTAACTTCAACTCCTGGAACATCTCATATGCTCCATGACGTTCAAAACGTCGTTGAAGACCCGGTTCTAAGCCGTAAAGCATGGCACACTGAACTATCGAGTAGTCATCAGCTTTGCTCTGCCAGACGTTCATAACATCTGGTGTTGCTCCTGCGGCAGGTCTGGCACCCAGAGGTGCTTCCAGGACGTAATTCTTCTGTGCAGCAATTAGGATAATCCTCAAGTTACGGACCCAGTCCGTGTAATTTCTACCATCATCTTTCAACTTTGCTTTCTCAAGGAACGCATTAAAATTCAACGGAACAACACGGGCCATCTATCTACAATCAACATAGACAAGCAAGATACTATCAGGTACTAAGTTCATGATAAATTTAAGTTCAATTAATCATATTACTTAAGAACTCCCACTTAGATAGACATCCCTCTAATCCTCTAAGTGATCACGTGATCCATATCAACTAAACCATGTTCGATCATCACGTGAGATGTAGTAGTTTCAATGGTGAACATCACTATGTTGATCATATCCACTATATGAGTCATGCTCGACATTTCGGTCTCCGTGTTCCGAGGCCATATCTGTTATATGCTAGGCTCGTCAACCTTAACCTGAGTATTCCGCGTGTGCAACTGTTTTGCACCCGTTGTATTTGAACGTAGAGCCTATCACACCCGATCATTACGTGGTGTCTCAGCACGAAGAATTTTCGCAACAGTGCATACTCAGGGAGAACACTTATACTTTGATAATTTAGTGAGGGATCATCTTATAATGCTACCGTCAATCAAAGCAAGATAAGATGCATAAAAGATAAACATCACATGCAATCAATATAAGTGATATGATATGGCCATCATCATCTTGTGCTTGTGATCTCCATCTCTGAAGCACCATCATGATCACCATCGTCACCGGCGCGACACCTTGATCTCCATCGTAGTATCGTTGTCGTCTCGCCAATCTTATGCTTCTACGACTATCGCTACCGCTTAGTGATAAAGTAAAGCATTACAGGGCGATTGCATTGCATACAATAAAGCGACAACCATATGGCTCCTGCCAGTTGCCGATAACTCAGTTACAAAACATGATCATCTCATACAATAAAATTTAGTATCATGCCTTAACCATATCACATCACAACATGCCCTGCAAAAACAAGTTAGACGTCATCTACTTTGTTGTTGCAAGTTTTACGTGGCTGCTATGGGCTGAGCAAGAAACGTTCTTACCTACGCATCAAAACCACAATGATAGTTCGTCAAGTTAGTGTTGTTTTAACCTTCTCAAGGACCGGGCGTAGCCACACTCGGTTCAACTAAAGTTGGAGAAACTGACACCCGCCAGCCACCTGTGTGCAAAGCACGTCGGTAGAACCAGTCTCGCGTAAGCGTACGCGTAATGTCAGTCCGGGCCGCTTCATCCAACCATACCGCCGAACCAAAGTATGACATGCTGGTAAGCAGTATGACTTATATCGCCCACAACTCACTTGTGTTCTACTCGTGCATATAACATCAACGCATAAAACCAGGCTCGGATGCCACTATTGGGTTACGTAGTAATTTCAAAAAAAATCCTACGCACACGCAAGACCATGGTGATGCATAGCAACAAGAGGGGAGAGTGTTGTCCACGTACCCTCGTAGACCGAAAGCGGAAGCGTTAGCAGAACGCGGTTGATGTGGTCTTACGTCTTCACGATCCGACCGATCAAGTACCGAAGGCACGGCACCTCCGAGTTCAGCACACGTTCAGCCCGATGACGTCCCTCGAACTCCGATCCAGCCGAGTGTTGAGGGAGAGTTTCGTCAGCACGACGGCGTGGTGACGATGATGATGTTCTACCGACTCAGGGCTTCGCCTAAGCACCGCTACAGTATTATCGAGGTGGACTATCGTGGAGGGGGCACCGCACACGGCTAAAAGATCAAACGATCAATTGTTGTGTCTCTAGGGTGCCCCCTGCCCCGTATATAAAGGAGCAAGGGGGAGAGGTGCGGCCGGCCAGGAGGGGCGCGCCAGGAGGAGTCCTACTCCCACCGGGAGTAGGACTCCCTCCCTTTTCCTTGTTGGACTAGGAGTGGAGGGGGAAAGAGGAGGGAGAGAGGAAGGAAAGGGGGGCGCCGCCCCCCTCTCCTTGTCCTATTCGGACTAGGGGGGAGGGGCATGCGGCCCTTCCCTGGCCGCCTCTCCTCTCTTCCACTAAGGCCCACTATGGCCCATTAAGCCCCCGGGGGGTTCCGGTAACCTCCCGGTACTCCGGTAAAATTCCGATTTCACCCGGAACACTTCCGATATCCAAACATAGGCTTCCAATATATCAATCTTCATGTCTCGACCATTTCGAGACTCCTCGTCATGTCCGTGATCACATAGGGGACTCCGAACAACCTTCGGTACATCAAAACATATAAACTCATAATATAACTGTCATCGAAACTTTAAGCGTGCGGACCCTACGGGTTCGAGAACTATGTAGACATGACCGAGACACGTCTCCGGTCAATAACCAATAGCGGAACCTGGATGCTCATATTGGCTCCCACATATTCTATGAAGATCTTTATCAGTCAGACCGCATAACAACATACGTTGCTCCCTTTGTCATCGGTATGTTACTTGCCCGAGATTCGATCGTCGGTACCTCAATACCTAGTTCAATCTCGTTACCGGCAAGTCTCTTTACTCGTTCCGTAATACATGATCCCGCAACAAACTCATTAGTTGCAATGCTTGCAAGGCTTAAGTGATGTGCATTACCGAGAGGGCCCAGAGATACCTCTCCGACAATCGGAGTGACAAATCCTAATCTCGAAATACGCCAACCCAACAAGTACCTTCAGAGACACCTGTAGAGCACCTTTATAATCACCCAGTTACGTTGTGACGTTTGGTAGCACACAAAGTGTTCCTCCAGTAAACGGGAGTTGCATAATCTCATAGTCATAGGAACATGTATAAGTCATGAAGAAAGCAATAGCAACATACTAAACGATCGAGTGCTAAGCTAACGGAATGGGTCAAGTCAATCACATCATTCTCCTAATGATGTGATCCCATTAATCAAATGACAACTCATGTCTGTGGCTAGGAAACATAACCATCTTTGATCAACGAGCTAGTCAAGTAGAGGCATACTAGTGACACTCTGTTTGTCTATGTATTCACACATGTATTATGTTTCCGGTTAATACAATTCTAGCATGAATAATAAACATTTATCATGATATAAGGAAATAAATAATAACTTTATTATTGCCTCATGGGCATATTTCCTTCAATGACGTCCCTCGAACTCTTGATCCAGCAAAGTGTCGAGGGAGAGTTTCGTCAGCACGACGGCGTGGTGATGGTGATGTGATCCGCGCAGGGCTTCGCCTAAGCACTACGACGCTATGACCGGAGGAATAAACTGTGAAGGGGGGCACCGCACACGGCTAAGAGAATAATTGATGTGCTATGGGGTGCCCCCTGCCCCCGTATATAAAGGAGGAGGGGAGGAGGCCGGCCACAAGGGGCGCGCCATGGGGGGCGACTAGGACTCCAAGTCCTATTCGACCCCCCCTTCCTTCTTACGGAGGGGGAAAGGGGGAAGGAGAGAAGAGGGAGCAGGAAAGGGGGGCCGCGCCCCCTCCCCTTATCCTATTCGGACTCCCCTTGGGGGGGCACCCCCTTGTGGGCTGCCCTCTCTCTCCCCTATGGCCCATGAGGCCCAATCACTACTGGAATCAGCTTCTTTGCCGTCCGCCACGGCAGACGGCAAAGGCATAGATCCCGGACGGCAAACTTCTTTGCAGTCTGCCAGCAGACGGCAAACTGTCCGTCTGAACAGGTGCCAGCAAAGGATTGTGTCATCCGCCATCTGAGGCCAGCAGACGGCAAAGACAACGGACGGCAATGGGGTGGGGTCAGAGCCGTTAGGGGGTTAACGGTGCTCTTTGCCGTCGGCTGACAGACGGCAAAGAGCTCAGTTAGGCCAGCACTGGGAAGCTGCCACGTGGCCAGCTATGCCGTCTACCAGCAGACGGCAAAGATTCAAAGGTCTTTGTCGTCCTCCAACAGACGGCAAACTGACCAAATAGGCAGCCAGTGTTCCCAGTTTCTACAGGTAGCTGCCACGTGTCCTCTTTGCCGTCCACTAGCAGACGGCAAAGAGGCTATATATCCCCTGTTTTTATTTATATCCATTTAATTTCACTGGAATTCACACACTGATATACACACACACACACACACATATATATATATATATATATATATATATTCACAGGCACAGCAGACATATGATGTATCCAACACATAGCTCCATCCATGACAACATACATAAGAAACACAGCTTCATCCATACATCTTACACTAATATCACAATGTTCATCCAACACATTGTTCCATGCATCCATATAACAAGTTCCACATTATTCTTCGATACAAACGAAAAGATGAACAGGGAAACAAGCACTCCATCCATGCAAGCTTCCATATAGTCAATTAAATCTACAAAATGGGAAACAAGAAAGTTAGAAGAAAAAGAAGTAGAAGAAAACTAGAAGAAGAAGAAGAAGAAGGAGAAGAAGACTAGAAGAAGAAGAAGAAGAAGAAGAAGTCTACTTCTTCTTCTTCTTTTCTTCCTATTCCTTCTTTTCTTCCTCTTCCTTCATTTTCTTCATCTTATTATGTCATTTGTGGACTAAATAGGCTAAATTATGTCATAAATGGACTAAATAGGCTAAATAAGAAGAAAAATGCCATTTTTGAGCTAACATAGCAAATTATGCCATTTTTACCTAACTAAGCTTATTGTGTCATTTTAGAGGACAACAAGCTAAGTATATGACATTTATGAGGTTAGCAAGGTTATGATGCCATTTACGAATAAAAACAAGTAAGAGGAGGAAAAGAAGAAGAAGATGTTCTACTTCTTCTTCTTCTTCTTCTTCTTCTTTTCTTCCTATTCCTTCTTTCCTTCCTCTTCCTTGATTTTCTTCCACTTATTATGTCATTTCTGGACTAAATAGGCTAAATTATGTCAAAAATGGAATAACAGGCTAAATAAGAAGAAAAATACCGTTATCACGGAGGTGTAGGAATGGTCGGGGTTGCGCCAGTGGCAGACGGAGGTGAAGGACCGGTCGGGGTTCCGGCATTGGCAAACGCGGAAGGATTGGTCGATGCTTGTCGGGAGCCATGCTGAACCAAAGATCATTTCCAATAATGTCTCGTTAGCATGATGCAAACTGAAATGTGAATAGTAGTAACTAAGGACCATTCAAATCAAACTCACCGTGGTCGCCGAAGCAATCTGGGGCATCGGCGGAGGGGCCTGACCATTTTTCTCGCACATGGTCTGCACATTTGGTTCTCACGAGTCAGTCATATTAGTTAGTAATGCGAACATTACGTGCATGATTGGGCTAATATGCACGAGAAACGTACTACGATGAGCTCGTATAGGGCCCGGTTAGACGCCTCGTTCCGGTTCCTCTCCTCCTCCAACAGCTTAGCCGTCCTCTCCTCCATCTCCCTCTCCCTCTCCGCCGCCTCCCCTTTTGCCTCCTCCAAAAGCGCCTGGGTCTTCAATCTCTCTTTCTCAACCAATGCCTGCAACACAGCACTCCTCGTTAGCATTGTAATCATCGACGGACGCACACACAATGTAACGGAGGAAAGGTGAGAGAGTCAGTATAACTAACCGCCATGGCGAGCTCCGCGGGCCGTGCACGAGGCGTTATCTCAGGATCAGAGCTACTCAGGCGCTTCTTGATCTGCGGGAGAGTCCTAGGACAACGTATCAGTCCATCACCAATGGCTTGAGAGCCATGGGACCTCCCGCCACCAGATATCATCACCAGCTCTGTATCAAAAGGATCCTGGCTCGGGTTAAAGTCCTCCCCTTTCCTCGCCTTCCCCTCGTCTCTGTACTTCACAAGCTTGTGATGGGAGGAGATGTTGGTGAAGCTCTCTAGATGATCTAGGTCAGACTCCGTGAATGGCTTGGCCTTCTTGTACGGGGCCATATGGGCCATGCCATAGAGGTCGAACAGACTTGGCACAGGCTTCTTGTGGTGGTGCGCCTGAGAGAGAGGAACAAAATATTAGTTAAGGGCTCAACACTACAAAAAAATACACTTCCGTGATGATACGTGTTTGTCACAGTAGGTCGCGTTTTCTGTCATGCATGTACATCCATGACAAATTTATGACAGAATCTAGATAGTCATACATGTGCTGTCGTAGAAGTGTTCCATGACATTGCCAAAATTATCATCACGGAAGTGTCCACTTCCATGACGATAAATCATAGAAGTGCTTTCGTCAAGGGTGACCGACACGTGGCATCCACCGTAACGGAACGCCGTTAAGCAATCGGGTCGGGTTTTGGATCCGATAACCCATTAACAGCCCCGACCAATGGGGATTTTCCACGTGTAAAATCATCATTGGCTGGAGGAAACACGTGTCGACTCATCGTTGGGACAGATGTCATCCACTCATTGGACGAAAGGCGCCTATGATACGTCGACACGTGGCATGGCCCAACAGAGGCCCATTCCTGTGAAAAGGCCGGCCCGTTTGACTTGGTCAAAAGGTGGCGGGCCAGCCCATGGAAAGCCTGTTAACGGCCTGTTCGCATATAGCCCATTTACAGCCCGCTAACCCAAGGCCCGTTACGCCCTATCCGAATTAGGCCCAGTAGCGTCATCTGGGCCATCCAATATGATTCCAGCCCGTTTTCACTTCTGGCCCATGTATGGCCCATGACGTCTTTCGGCCCATATGAGGCCCTATGTAACTCTTGGCCTATTAACGGCCCGTGGTGAAACTGGCCCGTAATGAACAGTGTATCACTTTACACCCATTAACGGCCCGTGGTGAAACTGGCCCATAATGAACAGTGTATCACTTTATACCCATTAACGGCCCGTGGTGAAACTGGCCCGTAATGAACAGTGTATCACTCTATACCCATTAACGGCCCGTATTTCCGTTGGGCCATTTCCAGCCCATGTTATCTTTCAGCCTTCTCAGAGCACATTTATTCTTGGGCTCATTTCCAGCATTCATTTACTTACGGCCCGTTACTGTCATTTTCTGCTTGTGGGCCAAATTCAGCCCGTGGTTACAGTCGGCCCGTTTGTGGTCCGTTAATACGTTGGGCCGTTTTCATAGCGTCATCAAATACGGCCTATTAACGATGGCCCGTTATGGTCGGCCCATGAACGGACGATTCCAACTTTAGCCCGCTTACGGCCATAATGCGGCCTGTTATTGGCCCATGTTTGGCCAATCGATCATATGGCCCGTATAAGGCCCATTGATGATACGGCCCGTAGAAGGCCCATTGTTTCTACGGCCCGTAGAAGGCCCATTGTTTCTACGGCCCGTAGAAGGCCTACTGTTTCTACGGCCCGTAGAAGGCCCACTGTTTCTACGGCCCGTAGGAGGCCCAGTGTCACTACAGTAAATATTAGCCCATGGTTATTGTGGCCTAGATTTAAAAAATAGGTTATTGCAGCCACTAGCAAACCGCGGAAAAAGAACTGCACTGACTACAAGCAAACAAATAAACAAGACAACAAGGAAATAAATAAGCAAGCAACTTATGCTAGGCTATCACGGCTATTACACATATTACATCCACTGGGCATCAAAGTTCGCCACCAGTGCAAATATAGGGAACAAAGCAGCATATAAACGCCGCAGCAAAACAAGTCCAGAACTGAAACCACTTCAGAAGAGTTCAAGAAACAATATCCTGGGTACCCATAATGCTGGCAAGATGCTTAGCGAGCTTATTAACTTTCTCTTGTTTGGCGCTTAAATCCTCCAGCGCTTGCTGTTGCACAAGAAAGTACGCATCTGAATTCTGCAGGGACTTCCTCAGTCCTTCGGCTTCTTGCCGCAGCACAGCTCACTGATGCCTTTCAGCTTGTAGCTGAGACTGAAGAAGCCGAAGTGATTCAGGCAGCGAGTTCGAAGAGCTTGTGCCAGCGGTACTGGCCAGTAACTCGAACACTACATCAACGCAGGACTGTGGGGTTTTCTCACTGTCTACAAGATCGTTTTTATCACCTTTCTTAGAGACCAACAGGGTTGTCTCACTATCTTGAACCTTATCTACATTACTTTCTCTACCATTGCGTAGTGGGGTGCTCTTCTCCAATATTCTATTTGCATACTACAAGAGAAACAAGCAGACACATCACAGGTTTAGCTTGTAGTATACGAAACTCATTTTGGTAAACCGGTTCAGTAGTAAGGTGGATAGGATAACAGCATGAAACAAACATATATCTATGTAGTATGGTCACTGTATTGTCCATATCATTCTAGTTTATGTTCCCTAATCAAGATAGAGACACAGTTCAACTCATATATTTTTAAGACACAACAGCATAGACAGAATATAAGTGTGGGAAACTACATAGCATTGGCAGCACTTGTAATGTGCATCACATGAGAACATAACTGTTTATACAACTTAAACTGAAATCAACATAGAGCAACAAGTTAGAACAGCAATCCAGTTAAAGAAATAGGTTTAAAACATACCTGTTGCGCCATTGGAGTTTCAATTGGATCCTTCAAATTCGAAAGTAGTTGGTATGAGTAAATACAGTGATGCAACAGCAAAGGAGTATGGACCATAGCTACGGAATCTGACCTGAGAACAGTTGCTCTTCTGCTTTAAATGTGGAGTTTGGATTAGCTGTGGTGGTCTTCGTGCTTTGGGCACTGCAGTAGCTTTACAAACTGCTCGTGTGGGGGTACTCTATGGTGGACATGGTGCTTTGTCAACTATAAGTGGGTTACTATCCGCTGGGGTTGCGGTTAGATGGGTTGTAGCTGGTTCTGTGCCGTGTAAGTGTGCAATCTGGAAGAGTCTCGATTATGTGTGGTGGGGCTAGTTTGTGGGCCAGTACAACCATGGTTCTATCTGCATCGACGGGTAGCACTGTCTTTTGTGAAGAACGGGTTTTTGCTCCCTTAGATACTGCCATCACCCCCTCCAATTCAAATGGCTGATAAACAAGAAAATAAATTGAACGTACAGACATTGTATGATAGACAGATGTGGTAATTCACATATATGTTGTCTAACCAAACAGGATAGCATGACACAATTTCGCATATATGATGCCTAACTAAACAGGATAGCATGACACAGTTTCAGATATATGATGGATAACTTAACAGGATATAATGGCATAATTCAACATATGATGAGTACCTAAACAGGATGACATGACAAAACTATATGATGTCTTTCTAAAATAGGTTGGGATGAAATAATTCACATACATGTTGTCTAAGTATACAGGATGGCATGATATAATTGACATAATTGATTCATATACTAAGCAGCTGGCACTCGCATGTATGATCTCTAAACTAAGCAGATAGAATTCAATATTGTGCATATGATGTCTAAACTAAGCAATGCAAGACACCATATGCATCATATGAGAAATATAAACATTGCAACTTAGAGCATACACCTCAGGTGGGATATAGGACTGGTCGTCTGTCTCTGAATCCTCCTTTGAGGAGCTCCCTGTAACCATCGAGATATATGCTTCAACAGGTACCATTGCCTGCTCTAAAGACCTTGTTTTCACTCTAGATTTTTCCATAACCGGCTCAAATGGTGATACACATGAAGAGTAGTTCAATATACACAGATTGTCGACAAATGGAATACGTAATGAAAAAAAAGATGGCATGAGATAATTCACATATATGATGCCTGGCTCCATGGCGGTGCATAATTCACATATATGATAACTGGCTGAAAAGCATGGCATTGCATAATTCACATATCTAATATAGAAAGCAAACAGGAGGCATTCACACAAAGCATGTCTAATCTAAGCAGATGGCATGGCAATGCAAGACACCATATGCATGATATGAGCAATATAACCCAGCCAAGTTAGAGCATGCACCTCGGGGGGGGGGGATACGACTGGTCATCTCTCTCTGAATCCTCCTCTGAGGAGCTATCTGTAACCAGCAAGAAATCTGCATTGACAGATAGCACTGACTGCTCAGAAGACCTTGTTTTCACTCCAGATTTTCCCATGACCGACTCAAATGGCTGATGCACAGGAAGAGTAGATGAATGTATAAAAATTGTTGACAAATGGAATACATTATGGAAAAAAAATATGGCACAATACAATTCACATATACGATGACTGGCTAAACAGGATGGCATTGCATGATTCACGTATATGATGCCTGGCTAAAGAAGATGGCATTGCATAATTCCCATATACTCCCTCCGTTCCTAAATATATGTCTTTTTAGAGATTTCAAATGGACTACCACATACGGATGTATATAGACATATTTTAGAGTGTAGATTCACTCATTTTGTTCCGTATGTAGTCACTTGTTGAAATCTCTAAAAAGACAAATATTTAGGAATGGTGGGAGTATGATATAGAAACCAAACAGGTGGCATTCACACAAAGCAAATCTAAACTAAGCTGATGACATATAAGATGTATAATGTAAGCAATGCAAGGCGCTATATGCATGATATGACCAACATCAGCATGCCAGGTTAGAGCAAACACCTCAGGTGGTAAACAGGCGTGGTCGGCTCCTTCTGAATAGTTATCTTCCTCTGGAATACAATCTGGAAATGCAGGAGGGGGCCACTTCGCCCACCATGGAGCGGCGTCTGCATGACATTATATTCGCACACAACGGTCTTATCTTTTTCTCTACATGTTCAGTACGATTGTGTACAATATTTGACATGCATAATAAAAAAATAGTTAGATTTTGTAAGGCCTAAGGGGTGCATGCAAAAATCAAGACTGATGGTAGCAAACAATTGGATGGATCCAAAACTAATGATAGCAGGTAGATTATAGCTTCAGTTTAAAAAGATAGACAATGGATCATCTATTGTTTGTTGCCCACCCAACATGAACCACATAGAAGACCCCAGATGAACCAGATAGTAGATAGATACTATTCGTTGCTGGCTCGATATGAGACCCATGGGCAATTCAAAACTCAAGATTGAATGATAAAGTAGCAGGTAATAATAACCGATGTATAACGTAAGCAAACACGAAAGACTGCGACCTCTCTTCCGGAACTGTGTAGTCCTCAGGTTCATCTGCTCAGTCGATGATGGTAATGCAGTTGGCGTGGCTGCCGGCAACGGGGAAGATGATCTGAGGCGGCGAAAGGAAGTCTGCAGGGGGGATCTCTGCTGCAGTGAACGCTTTTATCGATGGTACACCTCAGGTGGGGTGGATGACGGCACGGCAGGAGCAGGACATAACACACAGAGTTTTCTTTGACGCCTATCTGAAAATGAAGTAAATCTATAAGGGCTCCTTAGAATTGGAGGATTCTATAAACGCAGGGACAGGAAAAACACAGGAATAGGATAGGAATGCACGTGCAAAACAGAGCATTTGGAAACATAGGATTTCAGTCAACCTGGGTGTTTGGCTCACATGAATTGGAAGAACTAAGGAATGGAGAAACAAACTGATGCGACGAGTGTACAACCTCTTTGGCATAGCCTTGTGGACCTCAGCATCATTGGGTTGGACGTGGAGGATGGTGATGATGCTGGTGTGACTGTCGGAGGCGGGCAAGAAGATCCGAGGCCTCTGGAAACGGCGCCGAGGGTACTGCTCCGCTGTGATGGACGGTTCCGTCGTTGGAGCAGCTCCGCTAAGGTGTACGGTGACGAGGCTGAAGCATGACAAGGCAGACAACGTTAATCTAAAGTGGGACCCTAATATCATCTGCAATAGATGATGTAAAATACATCACCAAAAAATGCTAGATGTAAAACGCATCAGCCGCGCCACAGCCGCTCCGACAGATGCTGTAAGTACTGTTCACTCTGAACTTAACTGAAGAAAATGAACTTCACAGTCAAAACTGAATTTTACTGTCGAAATTAATTGAACTAGTAACAGAGCATTGCAATAGATGTTTAGGGCGTTCGAGCACTAGTAGCAGAGAAGCAGTGATCTAAATCAGCAGACGCTCGAGCACGGAACGCACCAGCAGAGAGCAAGTTGTGCAGTAGCACCGCGAGCGAGTGCTAAAGCAGCAACTCCTGTAGCTGCCGGAGGTCGTGCAGCAGCAGCAGCGCAAGTGAGAGCAAGAGCAGAGCAGCAGCACGAACAAAAGCAGGAGCAGTGCAGCAGCGCGACCGACAGCAAGAACAGAGCTGCAGCGTGAGCGAGAGCCTGAGCAGCTGCAGCTAGTGCCGTTGTGGAAGTCGCTGCCGAGGAAGCAACGACATGGGGGATAGACGCCGTGGATGATGTGGCCGGCGACGGCGCCGTCGATGGAGACACGCCATGTCTGCTCGGTATCGAGCACCGGCAGCCCCGTGAGATCGAATAAAAGATAAAATGCAGCGGTGAGTGCAGAACCTCCTTGGTGGCGCCGAGTTGGCCTCGGCTTCATCGGAGGAATTGGTGAGGGTGTTGCGGTTCCGGTGGGGCAGGTCAAGACGGCGCTGTGGGGATTGAGGTGGCGCGATAGACGAGGCGAACGTCGGGGAAGCTCCTTGGAGGTGGAGGACGGGGCGGCTGATCCGGAGGGACGACGAGATCGACAACGGATCCTCATCTGGTGCGGTGGATGAGGGACGGCGAGCTGTTGCGGTGGACGACGTAGTCGGGGAAGAGTCTCCGGCTGGGCGGCGGTCGGGAGGCCGACGGAGGAGCGTGGGGTTTCGCGGGTTTTGGCGGCCTTGGTGTACGAATGGGGGGCGAAGGGGGAGGGGGAGCCAAGCTTAGGGACGCGATTGTCTAAAATGTAGGGTAAGTTACCAGCGTACCCCCACCGGTTTTGACACCGCGACGTGGAGCTTCATTTCCGGCTGAGGGGTAGAAGGGGGATTTCGCGTGTCTGGGCTGCGAGAGTGATTTCGGATGAGGAGGGAGTTCTCGCGCGCGTCCAAATTTCGGGATAACAAGGCGCGGCGCGGGTTGAACAAGCGGGAGTTTCAAAGCAGGTGAGACAAAAGATACTCGAGCTTGAAAATTTCGGGATAACAAGGTGCGGATTCCTTGTTCGGCAGAACAAACTTAACGTGTAAAAAACAATTCATACAAAACACAAGAGAGTCATGTCCCCTTTTACTATATTGCTATAGATGCCATTGAAAAAATTACAAGAAAAATGTAAAAAAAAAAGGGAGAACAAGATTACCCTGCACAGTACCAAATCGATCCGCACTTCCCTCAACAACAACAAAAAACAAATCAATTCCCACCAAAGAAAGAGTAATGCCCCTTTTTATATGATTACAGATGCCATGATCTCGAATTTCAATTTTTGAATCCACGTTATGTTGAATTCGAATATATCGTTAGGTGACCTTGCGGTTTATAATTGATGTAGTCGTACATTTTGATCTTCCATCATATATGAACATTTTACTCCACCATGTGAACATATATATTGTCGTCTACCATATGGACAAAATTTGAATCAATTTTCCTTATTTGAATACGATTGTTGTCAAGTTATACAATAATTTAAATATTATCTTGATAACAAAAAAATACATATAGCAGTAATCATATTTCGCTATGAACTACATGTACCATACGCTCTCCAATTCAAATATTTGTATCCATTTTATGTTGAATTCAAATAATAGTACATTATTGGTCTAGGTAGCGAGATGTTTGGGATAATCAAAACCCTGTTTTCATACGTATAATTTTTTGCTGAATTGGGACAAGTTTTGGTATAAGCCTCTTGCAAAACCGGAGATTCTCTCAACAAGCCTCGTGATTCCGAGAGGGAACGTGTCACCTTTGTGTGCGAAACGATATACGCTGCCTCCCCCCTGATTTTATTTACAGAGGCAACATAGAACTATATGAGTGCCCTATTAAATTTTGGAATTATTTCGGGTTCATTTAGCCTTTTTATACATTAATTGAGTTTCTGGACTTTTAATGTGCATAATCTAAATATGAATTGCATGCACATGCTCCAGTGCACCAAAGTGGGTTGAAAAATCTCATGTGTGTCCTTGGTTGAATTTCTAGGTCCCATGGAAGAAATGAGAATGAAATTCAAACATCTGGGCGTCATGACTCGGCCGAGAACATCGAGAAACTTTGATTTTAAATTCATGTAAATCCAAAACTCGCCTGGAAATCATGAAACTTGGCATGGTGTCATGTCATGGCACTAACATGTTGTCGTAAAAAATTGGGCCGATTTGGAAGCTCGTGGTTCTAAGAGGGAACGTGCCACCTTTGAGTGTGAAACGATATACGCTGCCCCCCTTCAGTTTCTTAACAAAGGCAACATAGAACTACATTAGTGCCCTGTTAAATTTTGGAATTATTCCGGGTTTGTTTGTCTTTTTTTATACATTAATTGAGTTTCTGGTCATTTAATGTGCATAAGTCAAATTTGAACTACAAGCACATGCTCTTGTGCACCAAAGTTGGTTGAAAAATCACATTTGTGTCCTCGGGTGAATTTCTAGGTCCCATGCAAGAAATAAGAATAAAATTAAAACATCTGGGCATCGTGGCTCGGCCGAGAACATTGAGAAACTTGGTTTTAAAAATTTTGTAAATCCAAAACACGTCTGAAAATCATGAAACTTGGCATGGATGTCATGTCATGGTACTACCATGTTGTGGTAAAAAAAATTGGCCGAATAGGAACAGATTTTGGTATAAGCTTCTTGCAAACTGAAGCTTCTCTCAAGAAGGCTCGTGTTTCTCAGAGGGAACGTGCCACCTTTGAGTGCGAAACGATATACGTTGTCCCCCTTGAGTTTATTTACAAAGGCAACATAGAACTACATGAGTGCCCTGTTAAATTTTGGAATTATTCCGGCTTCGTTTGGCCTTATTTACACATTAATTGTGTTTTTGGTCATTTAATGTGCATAATTCAAATTTGAACTATAAGCACATGCTCCCGTGCACCAAAGTTGGTTGAAAAATCACATTTGTGTCCTCGGGTGAATTTCTACTCCCTCCTTCCATCTATATAGGTCCTAATGTGTTTTTCGAGGCTAACTTTGACCAAACGTTAGAGCAATAATATATGACATGCAACTTACACAAAGCATACCTTCAAATTTGTATGTCAAAGGAGCTTCCAATAATATAATTTTCATAGTATACATCTCATGTGCTATTAATCTTGTAAATAGTCAAAGGCTGTCTTGAAAAACACATTAGGCCCTATATAGATGGAAGGAGGGAGTAGGTCCCATGCAAAAAATGAGAATAAAATTCAAACATCTGGGCATCGTGGCTCGGTCGAGAACATTGAGAAACTTGGTTTTAAAATCATGAAACTTGGCATGGTGTCATGTCATGGTAGTACCATGCCGTGGTAAAAAAATTGGCCGAATAGGAACAAATTTTGGTATAAGCTTCTTGCAAATCGGAGCTTCTCTCAAGAAGGCTCGTGGTTCTGGGAGGGAACGTGTCACCTTTGTGTGCATAATTCAAATTTGAAATACAAGCACATGTTCCAGTGCACCAAAGTTGGTTGAAAAATCACATGTGTGTCCTCGGGTAAATTTCTAGGTTCCATGCAAGGAATGGGAATGAAATTCAAAATTCTGGGCGTCGTGGCTGGGTTGGAAACATTGAGAAACTTAGTTTTTTAATTCCTGTAAATCCAAAACACGCATGAAAATAATGAAACTTGGCTTGGTGCCATGACATGGCACCAACATGTTGTGGTAAGTTTGCAGTCCGATTTGCGAAGGCGCACACATTAACAATCAACAAAGTCATTTTGGAACAAGTGCTGCCACGTTACAATCGGAAACACAAGTATTATTGAAACCGTGGGCGTTCTACTTACTAGTACCATTTACGTGCCGCCACGCGTCCCCATTTTTTATTAGCTAGGAGGCGCCGTGCAGGGTAGCGATTTGAGTACGAGAGGCGTGCGATCAGACCCCTGCGCGTGCTTATCAGGAGGAGAGCCCTTTGACCTCCATCTGCCGTCCACCTCTCTCCCAAGGTCTCCATTAATGGCGCCCGAGCCTCTGTTTAATGGCATGGCTATGTCTCACTCGACTGAGATTTAAGAGAGAAAAAAGAAAATCTGAAAGCACGGATCTTGATGTAAGATCCGACGGACCTATATAGCATCTACTGCGACTTATAGCAAGACTGATGAATATATAAGGACGATTAATTTTTATTTTGATCAAAGAAGGGCTTGCCCCTTCCGATTTTCATTAATGAAAACCACCACAATTCACAAGAAGTTCAGCACAACTCCAGCCTAACACGAAGGACTAAAAGCTACCAGATTGAAATCGCAACATCCCAAGAGGCCAACAAAGGCCAAACATCCGCGCTAGAACCCAACATTTCACAACCGACGACACAATCCACATCCTAAACCGATTATTACATAAAAAGAAACCAGGAAACTGAAGGAAGCCCAGCAGCAACTAGAAGAACAGCAACGCCAGGGTCGCCACAGCAAGAGTTTTCTTCATTCCAGCCTCGCAACATTGATCTTCCACAGAAAGATAAGGACGATTAATTGTCTTACATAATTAGAAAGATAATTAAAAAGCCACATGCGGCTACGCCCGAAATACACAAGGGCAAAAGAAGAAGGAAGACAAGGATCTGGCTCGCTGATCTCTACTTTCTTGATGCGTTGCTGCAGACCGCGGGAACTAGTCTCCGCGACGAGCGGCGATGAGCTCTTTCGTGTCCTCAAGACGCTGCTTGAGAACATCCACGGATTCCTCCACGAGCCTTTGGCGCTCGTTGCGGAGCATGTCATTCTCGTCCATAAGTTTCTTGACGATGACGCCGGTCCTCTTCAACAAGGCACTGGTCTCCTCCTGCTGGTCTGCACTTCGGGCGATCTTCTCCCTCAGCAGATCGCGCTCGGCCTGGAGCCTCTCATTGCCCTCCCTTAGTTGCCGGATGACGCCGGTAGCCTGTTCAAATGAGGCTTTCATGTCATCCTGCAACCTCGCCCAGCCGGAGATCTGATCCATCTGGCTATGGACGATAGCATGCATGCGCCTATAACAGTCGTCGCCTGCCCGCGAGAAATTTTCCCAGGCCGCCGCGGCGCGGCGGGACATCTCTACTGCATTCGTGGCACGGCGGGACATCTCTGCTGCTTCCGCGGCGCGACTAGACTAGTCTGCTGCATCGACGGCACGGCGGGACCTCCGTGCTGCTTCAGTGGCGCGGCGGGACCTCTGTGCTGCTACTTCTGCGCGGCGGGACATGTCGGCTGCTCTCGCAGCGAGGCGGGACATCTCTCGTGCTTCCGCTTCCATGCTCGCCTCTCCCTGGTGGCAATCTCTCGACCCAGAACTCACGCTGGCCATGGCAGACGCAAGGGAAGGATGCTGAATGACTTGTTTGTTTTTCTGGATGAGGAGTTGAGGAGGAATGTGCAGTCATCTTGGCATACTAGTATTTATAACCGAGTACTAATACGCTCCTAAGTGGGAAACCGTTTAGGTTGTGATCGGTGTGAACAGGTTTGCAATTCAATATAGCGTGGTACTAATACGCTCCTAAGTGGGAAACCGTTTAGGTTGTGATCAGTGTGAACAGGTTTGCAATTCAATATAGCGTGGAGTAATTTGGAATGTGACGAGACGCAAGCTTAAAATTTATTGACGGTTCTAGTTTCGAAGTGCGGCACTATTCTCGGATGGAGTACTTCTTTTTTTACTCCCTCCTTTCTGGTTTTATAGGGCTTATCTCAAAATTTTAGTTTTTCCATTTAATAAGGCTCAATTTGGTTGTTCCCCAACACATGTTCAGATTCCAAGGTGCATTAAATCATTGCATGCAAGTATTAAGAGAAAATTGACCAATGCATGTACTTTATGCATGCATGCATTGCAATTAATGCATTGATAAACATAATTTTTTAAGAAAAACAAGAGCATTAATTAGGTGCTTTTGCAAACTACAAAAAATATTCCACCACTCACCATCTTGGTTGGTGAGATTTTTGAATTAAGCCCTATAAACCGGAAAGGAGGGAGTACTGCTGTGTACGTGCAATAACTGGCACCATCGTATACATATCTTATGGTTAATGGGGCGTTCGACAGGAATAGCCGCGTGGCGAGCTCTCAGACACGCGTCTCTTTTTTCTTGAAAAGGAGGATGATGACCCCTGGCCTCTGCATCTGGGAGTCACACACGCATCTGTAGCTACGAATTGTAGTGTTCTCAACCATCCGATTGGCTCTATCATGGATGTACCTATATACTAAAACATGTCTAGATACATCTATATTTTGACAAATGGAAGGCATGTATTGTGGAATGGAGGGAGTGCTTGTCATCAAAATGGATAAAAACGGACGTATCTAGAACTAAAATACGTCTACATACATCTCCTTTTATCCATTTTGATGACAAGTAGTACGTCTTACCCAAAGGAACTTTATATCCAACAAACACAAAATATCCGTTCGACTGTTGGAAATTATTGATCTGGTGTGGAAGTAATTGCTGCATCGCCACCAAAACCCACCATTTCTTAAGCGAAAGTAGACCAAGGTAATGCCTATATTAGCATATTACTAAGATAAACAGAAGGCACTGTAGAAACATTTAGGACGTGAGCTTGTCAATCTGAATGTGGAGGGACACAAGCTTAGCCCCGGCCAGTAGCTTGGGCGGAACTGTCAAGAAGGTCAGCTCCTGCATGTCGACGTCGCCGGGATCCTTGCTGCTTGTCACCTCCATTTCCACCTTGACGGCGTCGGTCATGCCTTTGGGCTCCCCCAGCGGGCCATTCGCCCACAGCTTGGCCACGTAGTGCGACAGTGGGGACGCCCCCGCTCTGATGCAGACGACCGACACGGCGATAGGCGCGCCGATGTCGAGCATGCCGCCGACCAAGAAAAATGCGCGGCGGTCCTCCTCCACGAACAGCAAGAGCCTTGGCTCCGACAGTGGCACTTGCAGCTGGAGCACCTTGCCGTACTGGATCCTGTGCACGGGCATGGGATGCGCGGTGCTGATGTGGTGGTAGAGCGCGGGCGGCGGGCCTTCGTAGCCGCAGACGGGCACGGGGCATTTGCAGGGCGCAAGCGGACACACGCTCTGGTGATCGGCAAGCTTGTGGTAAGTGACGTAGAACCCACAGCCTTCGTGCGGGCACTCCACCCTCACCGACGAAAGGACGGAGTCCACCGCCGTGTTCCGCATGTCGAAGCCACCGCCGCGCTCGCACTTCTGGCACTGCCGCTGGTTCCCGGGGCGCTCGACGCGGGTGTCCGCGCAGGCCAGGTGCCCTCCCTTGCACTGCAGAAATCAATCGAACAGCACATCAATCAAGAAACTTGCACCTTGCTCAATCAGCCGAACGGGTGAGGTGTATTCGAACCTCATACACTGGAGGCATCAAGGGGCGGAGGCACAAGGGGCAGTGGAGCACGGTGAGGTCCATCGAGACCTTAGAGAGCTCCATCGTCGGGTCCTATTCGGTCTACATGATCTCGCCCTCCTCATGCACAACCATCTCTCGACTTGGGCCGGGGTATTACAAAGCTTTACCGTCACATATTTTATACTACTTCAAGGTGCATTAAATCAACACATGCAAGTATCAAAAGGAGAGTCACGGCATGCATGCATGCATGCGTTGTAATTAATGCATCGGTAAACGCAAATTATTGAAATATATCGAGTGCAGTGCTCTGGTGTGTCGCGTCAACTCATACATCAACGAGAAGTTTGATTATCCTCTCCCTCGCGGACTTAACTGCAGCTTCCTTTGGCTGTATGACAGGTTGGTCATACACGCAAAGGCAGGAGCGTCCCTCCCTCGCCCATGAGCGTGGTGGCTGGCAAGACTAGGAGAAGCTTTCGCTACACGCTCTCCCTCCCGCACGTGGTGGACATGCAGCAGTTCAATCGGCGTCAGATGGCCAGAAGCGTACTGTAGTACTCCTCCAGTGCAGTAGTACTCCATCATTGTTCGACTTCCCGAAGAGGCGAAGAGCCAAGCGCAGCTCGGACGCTCGTGTGGCAGTTTCATGTGTAGAGTAGTCTAGGATAGCGTGTACCGTGCCTATAAGCTTAAAATCGTTGGGGTCGGCTCCATGCTATGTGGCCGTCTCGAAGTTTTAAAAAAAATTAAAATAGTCTTCTGGCCCTACCTGACACCCTGGTGATTGTAGTTTGCACGCTCATCTGGTCAAGACAGGAATATATATTTTAATTTCTTTTTTTTGAAAAGGAGGGACTCCCCGGCCTCTGCATCAGAACGATGCATACGGCCACATATATTTTAATTTGTGGTGGGTAAATGTTAGAGGTTGCAGCAAATATATTGTACACTGCGGGTCTTTCAGCCAAGTTTAGAGGCAAGCATGTGGGGCCAGTGCTATGATGTGTCGCGTCAACTCGTACAACGAGGAGAACTTGATTTTACTACACGCCTTCTCCCTCAGCCATGCGCGCGGTTGCTCACAAACGAGGACAGGCTTTTGCTTAGTAGTACTTCTACAACAAGCTATCCATCCCGATCGCGGTGGACGGACATGCAGCAGTGGATTCGACACTGTAGAAGCAGTAGTAGTAACATCATTGTTCGTCTTCTTGAAGAGGCGAAGAGCCAAGCGCAAACCGAACGTTGCAGTTGCGAACATTGGAGCACGCATATAGCCAGGCTCTTGCATGAGACAAAATTGCTATGTGAGCCCACTATTGTACTAGTACGTACAACTACTTGCTAGTATAGCCCTATAAACCAGAAAGGAGTATTTGCCCTTCTAGAGATTTCAACAAGTGACTAGACTACACCGAGACGGAGTACATATGGAGCAAAATGAGTGAATCTGCACCGTAAATAAATACGTACTAGTTCTATCATTTTCCTCTGCGAGGTGCACAATATTGAGTATACTGACTAGTCTCTTTTTGACACGCATTTACGTTTTTTTACACAGTACAGACGCAAGCGCTCATATACACGCGCATACACTCACCCCTATGAACGCACACACGCACGGCACTATCATCTTGAAATTTATGAAGTCACCATAGGCACCTCGTCATCGACGGGTCCATAGGTGCTTGAATGCCAAGGAGGGAGAGGGTAGCGGTTCCCGAGACGTTGAACGGTCAATGATGCATCCTCAATTACATGCAGAGGGAATTAATTGGAGAAGCAGAATAGAGCCAGCACGATGTGAATGCAACACAGTTTGGACTCTCATATAATAAAGGCGCCCACCACTTCAATCCATCTACTCCCAAGTCTCTGCGCTCACTCCAATCCAAGACCAAGTGACCAGAAGCCACAAGCACCTATGGAGGCGATGGACGCGAGCGGCAGTCGGCTGTGCCAAATCATCCAAGGCGCCGGCCTGCGGCCCCGCACCATGCAGCGTTTCCAGACGGTGCTGGCGATCGTAGGCATCGTAGCCCTCGCCGACGCCGGCTTCGCCTCTTGCATGGACGACATGATGGTCAACTCCATCCGCAAGTTCACCGCCGTCAAGAAGCGAGCGGACGACCTTGCCGTACTGCTCCAGCCCGCGCGCCCAGGCTCCTCATTGCCTGCCACCCTCATCGGCCTCCATGGTGACGAACTCTTTCAAGCCCTGGTGGCCCTGCAGGCGCCGGAGGTCGCGACGAAGAATGTGCACCTCGAGGCCGCGCTCGCGGCGCAGCGCCTCGCCATGCAAGAAACCGTCGACCTGCACATCCACGTCTACGAGGAAATCGTCTACATAGGCCACTACAAGGCAAGCGAGGATAGAAAGACATTGGCCTTCTTCCAGCGGCTGGAATCTTTGGACGCCATTGTTCAGAAGCACGTCGACCTGGCCACGAAAGCCGCTGCTACTTAGGCGCCGTTCGGTGGGCCGGCGCCCTGAGTCGAGGAGGTGGACATCGTCGATGGATGCATATCTTCTTGCCTCCTGTAACCAGCACTGCATCACCTTGTGGCCTTAATGTTTTATTAGTATAGTACTCCCTCCGTTCCCAAATATAAGTCTTTCTAAAGATTCCAGCAAGTGACTACTACATACGGAGCAAAATGAGTGAATCTACACTCTAAATTATGTCTACATACATCTGTATGCTGTATTCCATTTGAAATAGTATCTAAAAAGGCTTATATTTATGAACGGAGGGAGTATATGGCATTTTTATTCCAGTCGTAACGTTTTCAGTGTGAGGTGGGGCCGCAGTTGAGCAAACCCACCCCGCCCACCGGGCATCGGCCGAGTTTAGAATTAGAAGAGAGAAACGAGGGAGGAGAGCTAGCTGTAGCACGGACGCTGTTGTCAGATGGGACTCGTGTTTATAGAATAGGAGTATTGAGCACTCGTGCCTCTTTTTTTGAGGGAAAAATTAGTCGTATGTCTAGTACCACTAGTTGGGTGCGTGCGACCTATAGCTGTCATCACTTTAGGTCTCCTTTTCGAACCGCGGCTACGCTTCACAGTACATATTATTTCAAGCATTTATCCTCCTATATGTACTCCTAGGCTATTTCCACGTGCTCCCATTCGCCGACATGTGGGACATAGAGCATCTGGGTCGTAGTGCATGCACGACTCGGAGCATATGCCGGGGTACTTTACATTTCAGACCTCACGAATTACATGCAAACCCCCCACAGAAGAATAAATAAATGAATGAATTACTACATGAAACTAGATTATTTTCGTGGAAACCGGAGCACGTTCATTAAATTTTGGACATAACATGTTTATAAAAAATGACCGGACCGAAACCAGTCTAAGGGCCTCTTTGATTTTTCCCGCAAAAAAGGGCCTCTTTGATTCGCAGGATACTGAAAACACAGGAATGGGGAAAGTATGATGGCGATGAACCGAGACGAGGAGAACTCTAACTCAGTTAGAGGTTAGAGTTAGATTCTAACCCTGAACTAACTCTAAACCAAAGACGTGTATGGATGGCAGGGTTAGATTGACAATAAATGCTCTATCTCAATCATTTGACTACTTTGGACCCTATTTCCTGCCGGATTTGGAGGGTGCTTGGATACGTTTTAGTTCCATGACTAAAAGTAGTGGGACTAAAACTTGCTAGCCTCACCCATGCTTGGATCCAAATACTAAAGAGACTAAAATCAAGTTAATGAGCATTTATTATCCTCCAAACCCTCCAATCCAAAACTCGCCTGTGTTAAAGGAGAGGAGTTAAATGAGGAGAGAGAGGACTAATCCACATTTTAGTAGGGGTACCCCTGACTAAATTTTTTTAGTCTCGAGACTAGTTTTAGCCCCTCTTTAGTCAGGGGTTCTTGGAACTTTAGCCTCTTAAAGAGACTATTTTTAGTCAGACTAAAATAAGTCCCTTGGATCCAAGCACCCTCTTGGTGTGGCCGGCTCTTCTGTGGCCTCCTCCCGCTCATAATTGACATAAACGAACCATCTATACAAATCAAGCATGCAAAACATGATAATTTTTACTTTGTCCATACAAATGAGATATCCCACTTAAACATACAAGTCGTCAATCAAGCTTCACAAAATAAAAAAAATACTGCATGAAACAAAGAATGAGCTAACTCATCACGAAAGTCATTCACGATAGGGAGGGAGCCCGGAGCCCCTCACGCACCGAGGGAGGAGCTCGCCATCGTCGCTCTGGAGGAAGGCTCTGTAGAGCCCAAGCCCGGGGAACCCCTCCGACGCCGGCCCTTGCGAGTTGAGGTCGACACCGGCATGGGTAGCAGGGCCGCTTGCCGCCGACTGGGAACTTAATCTTTGGGCCTCTAGAAATAATGCAAGCCTTAAACTGAAATACCTAGAAAGGTGAATTGAATATTTGGGCCTCTAGAAATAATGCAAGCCTGAAAGTGAAATACCTAGAAAGGTGAACTGAATCTTTGGGCCTCTATAAATAATGCAAGCCTGAAACTGAAATACCTAGAAAGGTGAACTGAATCTTCGGGCCTCTAGAAATAATGCAAGCCTGAAATTGAAATACCTAGAAAGGTGAACTGAATCTTTGGGCCTCTAGAAATAATGCAAGCCTGAAATTGAAATACCTAGAAAGGTGACATGAATCTTTGGGCCTCTGGAAAGATTTATTACCTCCTCAAGCAGCTTCAAACAATTCCATGCGTGCACCACAAATCTATACCAAGTTTGATCAGGATCTACTTTTCCAAATCAGAATTAGCGCTAGAGCAAGCAAGATCAATGATATGGCCGTGAGACAGAGAAGGAACGAACAAACTCACCCCTCTCGCGACCTCCCTGGTAGATGCGCCGCCGCCGCGCACGACAGAGGGAGAAAAACGACTGGTGAAGGGGGAGCGGGGCGACCTTCAAAGGCCGGAGGGAGAGGGTGGCCGGAGTAGGGCGGCGGAGGCCGGAAGGAGAGGGCGACCGGAGGAGAGAGAGGGCGAGCGGCCCTATGGGGAACAGAGAGGAGTCGTGCGAGAGGGGGAGCGATCTGGTGCGGGCAGGGGAGATTTTTTTAGTTCTCTTTTAGTGGGCCCGAGGATAACTAACTCAATTAGAACCTCTCCACCAGGCTAGTTTTTTAGCTGGGTTAGAGCAAACTAGCTCAAACTAACCCCTCTTGTTTCGATAATTTGATGCTATTTCAACCCAAACTAGCTCTAACTCAGGGATCCAAACAAAGAGGAGTGTTACTGTGCATGCTATAGTGTGGACCGTAGCACATTGTTTTTTATGGCCATATCACCACATTGTTTTCTACTGCTGGTTCACTGGGCTACCGTGGTTCGCACCGCTGGTTCACTGGGCTGCCGTGGTTCGCACTCCTCCGACCTGAGTAGTACTCTAGTATAGTACTAGTATATACCGCATCATTCTTTGCTCCTTACTACTCCGACATGTGGGAGAGCCAGCATCCGGGTCGACGTGTCATGCACCAGATCAGAGCGCGGAACGGAAGGGGGGCATCACCCCGGTCGGAGCGCCAGTAATTCATGACTATAGTGAGTGGTCATATCAGAAGTCTTTCCAGCAGTAACGCGCCGTCAAATCGCATAGCCCCACTCGCTCACCCTCCTCGCCTCTCTGTCAAACCGCCTACCCGAAAACTGCCGCGCGTACTGCCCGGGAAAAGCCCCACCCTCAACTTTTAACTACGCGAAAATAGTTTGAGCTTGTTCGTTCTATATAAATACAGTACTTACTGTATGTTTATTCACCCGTGGGGTTGTTCAATGAATGGAGGGGCGGGGAGCACAAGTGAACAATACTGTAGTACTACTAGTAGTAAGTAGGAGTCGTACAGTAGTCACCTTAAATAGAGAGTTTCTTTTCTTTAAATGCCACGTACACAAATTGAAACGCTTGTTGTGGAGAGAAAAAAGATAATCACTCCACTATATATGGACGCAGGGTCCTGAGCGCTTGCTTTACTAGGGTTGCTCTGTTCATTCTCTCATCCTCTCCAGATATAAACAAGACAGCGGTAGCGACATTTTCTCTCTGCTCACCGCTGGTCACAGATCCGGCCGGATCCCTTCGGCCGGTGTATGTAGAGGACTAAAAGGTGCATCGTTCACGCGGTCATCGCCGCCGAGGGAGGAAACCCACAGCTGCCGGAGGGGCCCAATCCTCTGCCCGTGCCGTTCTCTCCGACACAGCGCCGGCTCGGGAGGTCCTCCGACCCTTCTTCCTCCCTGTCGTATTGTCCGCAGATCCGACCTGCCGCCGCCGACATCCCGGCGACCCTTAGGTATAAGTTCTTCGAAAGCGGCCTTGCTCTACTGCCCCAGCTCCCCATGTGTCTGCATGTGCATCTTTTTCTACTCCCATCAGCTCTTCCAAAGCTACCTAAATTTTTAGTATTATTAGAGGTAAAGCTACTTCATGCATTCGAATCTAGGGCTTTGTTCAAACAACGAAGAAAGGGGGGAAGTTGTAGTATGAATCTAGGACTTGATTCAAAGAGGAAATAATATGGTGAAAGTAGTAGAGACCGGATACCCAACCGATCTCTTGGTTGAAAAGGGAAATAATGGGAAAACGCAGTACAAACTGGATAAGGAACAGATCTATTATTGGTTGAAAAAAGGATAGAAAGTGGCGGCTGGTGGACAAGTCAACAGAGTATGTCCAGGATTAGATTTGCTGCCATCACATAGTAAAAGGTCTCCAGGATTAGATTTGCTGCCCTCACATAGTAAAAGGTCTCAGGATTAGATTTGCTGCCCTCACATAGTAAAACGTCTCAGGATTAGATTTGCTGCCCTCACATACTAAAAGGTCTCCAGGATTAGATTTGCTGCCCTCACATAGTAAAAGGTCTCCAGGATTAGATTTGCTGCCCTCACATAGTACAAGGTCTCCAGGATTAGGTTTGCTGCCCTCACAAAGCATGAACAAACTCGGCATCACCACTTTATGCCTCCTTGTAGGTACATTGTGCTGATGCGTCCACTGTCGCATGTCCTTATACCAACCTTTTGCTGTTGTTAATGT
>NC_057805.1:101682707-101703165 GCF_018294505.1 Triticum aestivum
ATTAGATTTGCTGCCCTCACATGGTAAAAGGTCTCCAGGATTAGATTTGCTGCCCTCACATAGTACAAGGTCTCCAGGATTAGGTTTGCTGCCCTCACAAAGCATGAACAAACTCGGCATCACCACTTTATGCCTCCTTGTAGGTACATTGTGCTGATGCGTCCACTGTCGCATGTCCTTATACCAACCTTTTGCTGTTGTTAATGTAAGGGCGCATGTAAAATGAACCGATCACACTGTTACCTTAGGGACATGTCTAACCAGTGTTATTGTTAATCTAATGCCTCCAGTGATAAGATGCAATTAAACTGTGTTACAAATGGCACTCCTGCTGTTTTCCCCAGTATGATAAGTAAGTTGCTCCTTTACGCTGCTGAGTGTCCTGGTGTCCCCACGGTCCCATGCCCTTAAACCAACTCTTTAGCTGATGTTGATTTATTGTGTCTGGTAAACAAGCAATGCCACCATTAAAGTAATCCCATATTTGAGGAATCTCATTGTTGATCGTAATGCTTCTGGTAACATGAAGCATTGCTGGCGTTTTAAAATTTCTATTGTCCTTGCGTGATTTCCATGAACATAATTAAGATGCTTCTTTTCATTTTGTATATGTTTCGTATATTCTTATTGACCAGCAACTGTTTACTTTCTATCTTTTTGTGCAGATAGGGATATCCATTTCACCTTGTTGCTATTGTGACCTTTTGGTGAACTGCACAAAACACTTTTTTGGAATGAGTGTCTTGTGCAGTTCAACTAAAATGTTACATGGGCAACATCTCTCAATTTTGGTGGAACTGCACAAAATGGTGATTGGAGTTTCCAAAATCTCCGTCAAATTCTGCTGGTAATCTCGTGCAACATTTTATTAGCCTTTGCAAGATGAGCCATAGCTGAATGATGCAATCTTTGCTTCATTTCAGGCGAACTACAGAAAAAGTGGCATGAATTGAATCATCGAGTGGAGCTGCAGGTTGACTTCCACTAGTGCCACTATTATAGTAATCATGCTCTTTATTATCTGCGCTGTGCAAACAGGAATACTCAACTACAGATGTTGTGACGGTCAAGAGCATTCGCCAAGTTCTTCGATTGTATGACATGGCTAGCCAAGATGGATTTAATCCCGATATTCACTTTATCAAAAGGCTCTAATGGGTTGGTTCTGAATCTTGCAAGCTGGGAATCAGTGAGATGTGTAGGCATCTTTGTTGTACTTATTATTTGAATCTTATTTGTTGGTTCTGAATCTTGCAAGCTGGGAATCAATGAGATGTGTAGGCATCTTTGTTGTACTTATTATTTGGATCTTATTTGTTGGTTCTGAATCTTGCAAGCTGGGAATCAATGAGATGTGTAGGCATCTTTGTTGTACTTATTATTTGGATCTTATTTGTTGGTTCTGAATCTTGCAAGCTGGGAAACACGGCATGATGATGCAGAGGACAACAACCATAACAAACAGTTCAAACTTGGTAGTATTATCTTTGTGAAAGTGCGACAAATGTGCTGATCGTGAGCGTCCTGAGAATAATAATTCTAATTGTTGTGCATGTTGATCCTGTGGCACTGATAGAACGAGCGAATGCATTGCTTGTTTTAAGTATAAATTTCTATTAAAGCTAATTAAATTTAAGTAAAGTGACAACTAACTCCTGTTATTACAGTACCAATACAGACCCGCTCGTGAACCGGCGTGTGGCCGAGGGTGCATCTTATGCCGGGCGTGCAGCGGACGAGGGAGGGTAGTAACTGTTGTCGCCTGTACACACTCAGCTTACTGTTGAATCCAGTTCCCCAAGAGCTGAAAAACGAACTACTGCCGCCGCCTACACACTCGTTCACTCGAAGAGACTCCAATGGCGATCCGAGGGGTGAGCCTGCTGGATATGGACTTCAGCAAGGAGTTCCCCTTTGAGTTCGCCGTTCAGTCCTATGGCTGCACCAAGTTGAATGTGATGTACACCAACGATATGGACTCGGTGAAGCTCTGCCTCGCCTCAGTCCTATGGCTGCACCAGGTTCTGGATCATTCGCCCGTTTCATCGGCAGCGCCGACTGCACCTTCGCTACGGTGGAGAGAAGGAAGAACGCGACGATTCGGCCATCTGGTGCAACAAGCTTGTCGACATCCAGAAGCAATACAAGATCATCAGCAACGGGCAGGAGAAGGACTCCGTGGTTGACCTCGCTGAGACCATCATCGACCCCTGATACGCCAACATGAAAGAAGACGACCTGAACACGTGGGAGGTACCTCTGAATCTAGCCTACATAACCTACGCGGCCAAGGACGCATGCGCATGCTACGACATGTACAGGCAGATCTTGGACATGAGGGCGTGTCTGCTTCCCGTAACCGACAAGTACACGGACAGCCGCAGCGTCATGATCAAGCGTGCCAGGAAGGTCTAGATGTTGTACTTTATCTGTTTATAAGCACCTTTATCATCTGAGTGTTTCATGCATTAGCCTATGTGTCGTAATTATCTGTTTTGTCCGAAATATTTCTTTTAAGAACCCATTAACCTGATTGGCTTTTTAGTGGCTATTTGCTTATGTATGTAAACTAGTTCACTTGTCCGTAAAAGAAACTAGTTCACTCGGCTGTCGTGCTTTGAATCTCCTCCCTCCCAACATATTCCCCTCCTCAGGTGGACCCAGCAGGTCTCTGAATTGTCTCCCACTTTCTTTTTTGATGTAAACTGAGTTTTCTCCCAGTACTTTCCCCTAGAACCAACTCAACTGTCCCACGTCTAGCCTAAAAAATAATAATACCCCACGTACTATTAACTCATCAAATTAAAATGATATTTTATTTCGTAAGTTGAAAGTTCTTACAAAATAATAATAATAATTGTTTATATATAACTTGGCAAGTTAACTCCTAGTGATTGCGTACATAAGCTTGCAAAGATTTTACTAACGTGCAATCATGTGTTTATGTTTTTATAACATTTCTCCGTCTAGCCCAACATGATATTTTCACCCAGCCCAGCAAGTCCGCGGATTTCGAGAAAAATGCAAATGGGAATTAAACGGGCTGCATAGATGCTACATCATTGTTTCACCCAGCCCACCAAATGGACTAAAAAAACAAATGGACTGGCTCACATGTGGGCCATTAGGTCGAAGCCTAAGAAGGCGTTGGATTTACATCCAACTGCCGGCATTCTTCTTCAATCTCTCGTCTTCTTCCCCCAGTGCTGCCGAAACCGCCTACTCCAGCCTTCGGCGTCCAGCGGCGTTGTTTTGCGCTCCTCAGCGAAACGCTACCCCGCCGACGGCCAGGCCATCCCTCCACTCCGCACCTCCTGTTATTCTCCGCCGAGTGTAGGCCCACCCCGCACCCGAACCAGTCAAGTTTCCCACTCCTCTTCGTCTACGACTCCACTGCCGCGTCTTCCCCATCTCCGGGTCGTTCCAGTCTAGGGCCTCGCCGTCGTCCACCGCCTCGGTGCGCTCGGCGCAGCGTGGTGAACATACGAGAGTCATCGGAAGAGGACTGTACGTGGAGAGCCTGACGGCTAGGACCCACGAGGTCCATGGTCGCACGCAAGGAAAGTTCCTCCTTATTATGCACTGTACGTGCACTGTACGTGGGAAGGGCTTCTGTATTTCGCGAAAAAAACGTTCCCCCCGCTGACAGGTCAGACCCACCAGCTATATCTCCGCACGCAAGGAAGTGCCTCCTTATTACGCACCAAAAAATGAATACCCCTGCTAGCTGGGACCCACCATAGTGGGTGGATGACTTGTGGGCCTACTAAGTTGACGAGGACGGAGGGCTTTGTCAACTTAGTCAATATGAACGATTCTAGCTCCAGTGACCGTACGATGTCCATCCAACGGCCATAGTGCTTCTTCAACCTCTGGTCTTCTTGCTCCAGCCGCCCAAAGCTGCGCCGGTCGTGCCGCGTGCTCCTGCCTCTCGTGGCCGGCTGTGATGCCGCGGAGGCCTCACCGCCCCCTACTACTCCCACCACTGGCCCAGGGTATCCCTCTACTCACCCACACCCCCTGTTATTCTACGGCGACGGCAGCCTCACGCCGCAGCCGAACCAGTGAACCCTCGTACTCCTCTCCGCGTGGGCATCCACTGCCGCGTCTTCCCCGGCTCCGCGTCGTCCCCTTCCTAGGCCTCGCCGTCGTCCACCGCCTTGGTGCTCTCGGCGCGGCGTAGTCAATGTGGTCAACGACCGACTTCCATCGGAAGAGTACTGTACGTGGAGAGGCTGACAGCTGGGTCCACGGCCACAGCCCAGTTTTTTTGTGATTTGCCAAGTAAGTCGCTTTGTCGGGCCTGTTGGGCTGCAAATCTTTCAAGACGAGGAGAGCTTCATTCGGCTGGCCGAGAAAATGGCCTATCAGTAATGAGAAATGGGTTGTACATTTTTAAAACACAACAAACCGGCAATTAGTTTCAAATACCTTTTTTTCATTTCGAGATTTTAAACTACATTAATTTTTATGCATGGAGAATTTTTTGGATTTTATATTGATATACATTTATTTTTAAAATCAGTTTGAATGTGAGTCGAAATTTCGGGATTAAAAACAGTTCGGACCGCACCGAAATATGCAAAATTTCGTATAATTTTTTAACCGTGGCCACAATATGGGATGTAATGCTAACAAAAAGAATATGGGCTCCAAAAAAAACCTTAAGAATTAGCAAATGGGCTGTAAATTATTAGAAATAATGGCAGATGGGATGTATGTTGTTTTCCACAGATTTGAGGCTTTCCTAAAAAAAAAGGTTGATGCACAAGCAGTGACTATTGGATGTCCATCGAACGGCTGTCGTGCTTCTTCAATCTCTGCTCTTCCTGCTCCAGCCCCTCAAACAAGCGTCGGCGGGACTGCCTGCTCCCTCCTCCCCGCGGTCGGCGTTGCTGCCGCGCAGGCCTCACCGCCCCACCGTACTCCCATCGCTGGCCTAGCCATCCCTCTACTCACCCACACCTGCTGTTATTCTCCGGCGACGGCAGACGAACCAGTAAACCCTCGTACAGTCGTACTCCCCTCCGCGTGGGAAACAACTGCCGAGTCTTCCCTGCCTTCGTGTTGTTCCCTTCCTAGGCCTCGCCGTCGTCCACCGCCCTGGTGCTCTCGGCGCGGCCTGGTCAACGTGGTCAACGACCGACATGCATCTGAAGTGGACTGTACGTGGAGAGGCCGACAGCTGGGTCCACGGCCGCACGCAAGGAAATGCCTCCTTATTACGCGCAAAATAATGATTCCTCCACCTGACATCAGGGACCCACCGAAAGGGCCTCTGTATTTCGCGAAAAAAAATGTTACCACCGCTGACAGCTCGGACCCACCAGCTATATCTTCGCACGCAAGGAAGTGCCTCCTTATTACGCACAAAAAAATGAATACTCCCCCTGTTAGCTGGGACCCGGTATAGTGGCAGGCTGACTTGTGGGCCTACTAAGTTGACGGGGACGGAGGGCTTTGTCAACTTAGTCAATATGCACGATTCTAGCTCTAGTGACCGTACGATGTCCATCCAACGGCCATAGTGCTTCTTCAACCTCTGGTCTTCTTGCTCCAGCCGCCCAAACCAGCGCCGGTCGTGCCTCATGCTCCTGCCTCCCGTGGCCGGCTGCGATGCGGCGGAGGCCTCACCGCCCCCTACTACTTCCACCGCTGGCCAGGCCATCCCTCTACTCACCCACACCCCCTGTTATTCTGCGGTGACGGCAGCCTCACACCGCAGCGAACCAGTGAACCCTCGTACTCCTCTACGCGTGGGCATCCACTGCCACGTCTTCCCCGGCTCCGCGTCGTCCCCTTCCTAGGCCTCGCCGTCGTCCACCGCCCTGGTGCTCTCGGCGCGGCGTGGTCAACGTGGTCAAGGAACGGCTTCCATCGGACGTGGACTGTACGTGGAGAGGCTGACAACTGGGTCCACGGCCGCAGCAAGGAAGTGCCTCCTTATTACGTGCAAAATAATTATTCCTCCACCTGACAGCTGGGACCCACCGGACAGGCCACCGTATTTCACGAAAAAAATGTTTGCCCCTCACTGCTGGGACCCACCAGCTACATCTTCGCACGCAAGGAAGTGCGTCCGGGCAAAAAAAAACGATTCGCCCCCCTGACTGCTGGGACCCACCAGCTACATCTTCGCAGGCAAGGAAGTGTCTGACAGTTGGGACCCACCTGGTCGAAGGGTACGTAGCGTTGTCATTCTAGTCGCGAACGTGTACGTACATATATACTGGTGGATGTAGAGGCGCGCACGTGTCATAGTAGAGGCGCGCACGTAGCATGTACACATACGTACAGCGGCCAGGGTGCAAGAAAGAAAATACGGCCACGTATGTGTACATACGGGCGGGGTCTCGAACGCCTACTCGCGCATACGTACGGCCAGGGCTCGTGTACATGGTTGGGTCGGAACGGAGAAACAGCGTCGTCGTCGTGTTCATGGGGAGGCAACGGAATGCGTCGTGTTCATGGGGAGGCAACGGAATGCGTCGTGTTCATGGGGAGGCAACGGAATGCGTCGTGTTCATGGGGAGGCAACGGAATGCGTCGTGTTCATCGGGAGGCAACGGAACGCGTGGGAGCCAACCGGCTGGGTCGAAACGGAATGCGTCGTCGTGTTCATCGGGAGGGCTTGGACGGAACAGACGATAGAAACGAGGCCTGAGCGTACCGTAGAACGGAGGAAACGGCCTTGTGTTCGACCGGCCACATTTGAAACGGGATCCTGTTCATCGGGAGGGGTCTGGCGTACCGCTAAACGGAGGAAACGGACCTCCTACGGTCAAAAAGGGGGTACTGTTGATCGGGAGGGGTGTGGCGTACCGCAAAACGGAGGAAACGGACTTGTTTTGGAGCGCTACGGTCGAAACGGGGGTCCTGTTCATCGGGAGGGGTGTGGCGTACCGCAAAACGGGACTCCACGGGATACTGTTCATCTCCACCGTCGACCCCCTCCAGCCTCCATGGGCTACTGTTCATCCACCGTCGACCTCCTCCAGCCTCCACCTGCGACTGTTCATCCACGGGCTCCTATTCATCCAGCCTCCACCACGCGCTACTCCACCGGCTACTGTTCAACCAGCCCTCTCCACGGGCTCCTGTTCAACCACCCCTCCACGGGCTACTGTTCATCCAGCCCTCCATCGTCTACTGTTCATTCTGGCCTCCACGGGGTGCTCCTGTTCATCCTGCCCTCCACGGGGTCCTGTTCATCCAGCCCCAACTGGCTCGATCGATCGGGGTCCTGTTCATCTAGAGGCAACACCACGGGGTCCTGTTCATCCACGCCCACCGGGAAGTGTTCATCCAAACCCCCCAGCAACGCTCACTGTTCATCCAGAGGCAGCATCGATCGGCTTCTGTTAGCAGCAATAGCGAAGGAATCGCTCGATCGGGTTCATTTAACAGCCATCGATCGATCGCTCGGGTTCAGTAACGCGTAGCCTGCAGTGCAATCGCTCGGGTTCAGTTAGAGCCCAACGCCTCGCTCGGGTTCAGTTAGAGCCAACGCCTCGCACACACACGCGTACGTGTACGAGAGAAACGCGCATGGCTCGGCTCCCGACCTCCCACCGTAACCGGGAACTCCCCAAAATTTTCCTCGCCCTCGCTTCTACCACGGTTTTTTCCGTCATGGACGGCCCAAAGAATGTCATGTAGCTGCGTCTCTGGCCCGCCCAGGACGAAAAGCCCATTTTCTGTCATGATTTTTTGTCATGGAAGTAGGAGCCCACCACATCTATGATGATACCGGGTTTTGTCACAATTATCTTCATAGAAGTGTCATATGTATGACAGAAAAAAAATTCGTTCGGCCCAAAATGTCACGGATGTGTCTTTTTTTGTAGTGCAAGCTAGCATGAAGAATGATATTGCTATGTAAATAGGTCATTTTGGAGCTAAGAAGGTTATTATGTCATTTTCGAGGAAAATAAGCTAAGTTTAGGTCATTTTCGAGGTAACCAAGATTATTATGCCATTTTGACAAAAGTATGCTAATTATGTCATTATTGAGCTATTCAAGGTAGTTATGCCATTTTTAGCTAACTATAACATATTTAGGCATTCTATAGAGCTATCTAAGGTTATTATGTCATTTTAGAGCTAATTATGTCATGAATGAACTAGCTAAGATTAGTTTAGGTTGTTATTGAGCTATCGAAGGTAGTTATGCCATTTTTTAACTAACTAAAGCATATTAAGTCATTTTATAGAGCTATCTAAAGGTTATTATGTCATTTTAGAGCTAAATATGTCATAAATGAACTATCCAAGGTAGTTATGCCTTTTTAACTAACTAAGCAAATTAAGTCATTTTGGAAGGGATAAATGCTAGCATGAAGAATGAAATTGCATGAATCATGTAGCAAACCACATACCCAGTTATCCCCGTACTCAAACAGGTTGGAGCTCCCTTGATGGTGTGGCACACCTTCCATTTGATCTCGCTTATCCTTGGCCCTTTGGTGTTTGACTAGCCATTCGGGAGAGCACTGCGCATCCACCAATGATGCGTCCATTTTGCATCATGCTTTTATATCGATATTTATTGCATTATGGGCTGTTATTACACATTATGTCACAATACTTATGCCTATTCTCTCTTATTTCACAAGGTTTACATAAGGAGGGAGAATGCCGGCAGCTGGAATTCTGGGCTCGAAAAGGAGCAAATATTAGAGACCTATTCTGCACAACTCCAAAAGTCCTGAAACTCCACGAAAGTTATTTTTGGAAATGATAATAAATACTGGAAGAAGAATCCACGTCAGGGGGGCCTCCACCTGGCCACGAGGGTGGGGGCGCGCCCTACCCCCCTGGGCGCGCCCCCTGCCTCGTGGGCCCCCTGTTGGCCCTCCAGTGCCCATCTTCTGCTATATGAAGTCTTTCGTCCGAAGAAAAATCAGAAGCAAGCTTTCAGGATGAGACTCCGCCGCCACGAGGCGGAACCTTGGCGGAACCAATCTAGGGCTTCGGCAGAGCTATTCTGCCGGGGACACTTCCCTCCGGGAGGGGGAAATCATCGCCATCGTCATCACCAATGCTCCTCTCATCGGGAGAGGGCCAATTTCCATCAACATCTTCACCAGCACCATCTCCTCTCAAACCCTAGTTCATCTCTTGTATCCAATTCTTGTCTCTAAGTCTAGGATTGGTACCTGTAGGTTGCTAGTAGTGTTGATTACTCCTTGTAGTTGATACTAGTTGGTTTATTTGGTGGAAGATCATATGTTCAGATCATATATGCATATTAATACTCCTCTGATTATGAACATGAATATGCTTTGTGAGTAGTTACGTTTGTTCCTGAGGACATGGGAGAAGTCTTGCTATTAGTAGTCTTGTGAATTTGGTATTCGTTTGATATATTGATGAGATGTATGTTGTCTCTCCTCTAGTGGTGTTATGTGAACGTTGACTACATGACACTTCACCATTATTTGGGCCTAGAGGAAGGCATTGGGAAGCAATAAGTAGATGATGGGTTGCTAGAGTGACAGAAGCTTAAACCCTAGTTTATGCGTTGCTTCGTAAGGGGTTGATTTGGATCCACTTGTTTCATGCTATGGTTAGGTTTACCTTAATACTTCTTTTGTAGTTGTGGATGCTTGCAATAGGGGTTAATCATAAGTGGGATGCTTGTTCAAGTAAGAACAGCACCCAAGCACCGGTCCACCCACATATCAAATTATCAAAGTACCGAACGCGAATCATATGAACGTGATGAAAACTAGCTTGACGATAATTCCCATGTGTCCTCGGGAGCGCTTTTCTCTATATAAGAGTTTGTCCAGGCTTGTCCTTTGCTTCAAAAAGGATTGGGCCACCTTGCTGCACTTTATTTACTTTTGTCACTTGTTACTCGTTACAAATTATCTTATCACAAAACTACCTGTTACCTATAATTTCAGTGCTTGCAGAGAATACCTTGCTGAAAAACAATTATCATTTCCTTCTGCTCCTCGTTGGGTTCGACACTCTTACTTATCGAAAGGACTATGATAGATCCCCTATACTTGTGGGTCATCAAGACTCTTTTCTGGTGCCGTTGCCGGGGAGTGAAGCGCCTTTGGTAGGTGGAATTTGGTAAGGAAAAATTTATATAGTGTGCTGAAATTTACTGTCACTTGTTACTATGGAAAGTAATCCTCTGAGGGGCTTGTTCGGGGTATCTTCACCCCGACCAGTAGAGCAAAGAGTTGCTCCTCAACCTACTGAACCTACTGAAAATGAAAATGTCTACTTTGAAATTCCTTTGGGTATGTTGGAAAAACTGCTAGCTAATCCTTTTGCAGGAGATGGAACAAAGCATCCTGATGAGCACCTAATATATGTGGATGAAGTTTGTGGATTATTTAAGCTTGCAGGTGTGCCCGGTGATGTTATTAAGAAGAATGTCTTCCCTTTATCTTTGGAGGGATATGCATTGACATGGTATAGGCTATGTGATGATACGGGGTCATGGAACTACAAACGATTGAAATTGGAATTTCATCAGAAGTTTTATCCTATGCATCTTGTTCATTGTGATCACAATTATATATATAATTTTTGGCCTCGCGAAGGAGAAAGCATCGCTCAAGCTTGGGGGAGGCTTAAATCAATGTTATATTCATGCCCCAATCATGAGCTCCCAAGAGAAATAATTATTCAAAGTTTTTATGCTCGGCTTTCTGATAACAATCGCACCATGCTCGATACTTCTTGTGCTGGCTCTTTTATGATGAAGACTATTAAATTCAAATGGGATTTATTGGAAAGAATTAAACGCAACTCTGAAGATTGGGATCTCGACGAAGGTAAGGAGTCAGGTAGGACACCTAAGTTTGATTGTGTTAAATCTTTTATGGATACCGATGTTTTCCAAAAATTTAGCACTAAATATGGTCTTGACTCTGAGATAGTAGCTTCCTTTTGTGAATCTTTTGCTGCTCATATTGATCTCCCTAACGGGGAGGTGGTTTAAATATCATCCTCCCATAGAAGTAAAAGTAGTTGCACCTATTAAAGTTGAAGAAAAGACCATCACTTATAATGATCCTATTGTTCCTACTTCTTATGTTGAGAAACCACCTTTCCCTGTTAGGATAAAGGATCATGCTAAAGCTTCAACTGTGGTCCGTAAAAGCAATATTAGAACTTATACACCTCCTGAGCAAATTAAAGTTGAACCTAATATTGCTATTGTTAAAGATATCTTGTCTGATAATATTGATGGGCATGTTATTTATCTCTGTGATGAAACTGCTAGAATTGCTAAACCTTGTGCTAAAGATAAACATAGACCTGTGGTAGGCATGCCTGTTATTTCTGTTAAAATAGGAGATCATTGTTATCATGGCTTATGCGATATGGGTGCCAGTGCTAATGCTATACCTCATGACTTATACAAAGAAATTATGCATGAAATTGCACCTGCTGAGATAGAAGGTATTGATGTTACCATAAAACTTGCTAATAGAGATACAATATCACCAATTGGAATTGTTAGAGATGTTGAAGTCTTGTGTGGGAAAACTAAATATCCTGCTGATTTTCTTGTTCTTGGCTCCCCACAAGATAGCTTTTGTCCCATTATATTTGGTAGATCCTTCTTGAACACCGTTAATGCTAGGATAGACTGCGAAAACAATGTTGCTACTATTGGTCTAGGTGATATGTCTCATGAGTTTAGTTTCTCTAAATTTCGTAGACAACACCGTGAAGAGGAATTACCTAGTAAGGATGAAATTATTGGTCTTGCTTCTATTGCCGTACCTCCTAGTGATCCTTTAGAACAATATTTGCTAGACCATGAAAATGATATGTTTATGAATGAAAGAAGGGAAATAGATAAGTATTCTTTAAACAGGAACCCATCCTGAAACACAATTTGCGTGTTGAAATCCTAGGGGATCCTCCTCCACCCAAGGGTGATCCCGTGTTTGAGCTCAAACAGTTACCTGATACTCTTAAATATGCTTATCTTGATAAGAAAAAGATATATCCTGTTATTATTAGTGCTAACCTTTCAGAGCATGAAGAAGAGAGATTATTGAAAACTCTGAAGAAGCACCGTGCTACTATTGGATATACTCTTGATGATCTTAAGGGCATTAGTCCCACTCTATGTCAACATAAAATAAATTTGGAGAAAGATGCCAAACCAGTTCGTGATCATCAACGACGGCTGAATCCTAAGATGAAAGAAGTGGTAAGAAAGGAAATACTAAAGCTCCTTGAGGCAGGTATAATTTATCCTGTTGCTGATAGTCAGTGGGTAAGTCCTATTCATTGTGTCCCCAAAAAGGGAGGTATAACCGTCGTTCCTAATGAAAAAGATGAGTTGATCCCGCAAAGAATTATTACAGGTTATAGGATGGTAATTGATTTCCGAAAATTAAATAAAGCTACTAAAAAGGATCATTACCCCTTACCTTTTATAGATCAAATGCTAGAAAGATTATCCAAACATACACATTTTTGCTTTCTAGATGGTTATTCTGGTTTCTCTCAAATACCTGTGTCAGCCGATGATCAATCAAAGACCACTTTTACTTGCCCTTTTGGTACTTTTGCTTATAGACTTATGCCTTTTGGTTTATGTAATGCACCTGCTACCTTTCAAGATGCATGGTGGCTATATTCTCTGACTTTTGTGAAAAGATTTGTGAGGTTTTCATGGACGATTTCTCCATTTATGGATCCTCTTTTGATGATTGCTTGAGCAACCTTGATCGAGTTTTGCAGAGATGTGAAGAAACTAATCTTGTCTTGAATTGGGAAAAGTGCCACTTTATGGTTAATGAAGGTATTGTCTTGGGGCATAAAGTTTCTGAAAGAGGTATTGAGGTTGATAAAGCCAAGGTTGATGCTATTGAAAAGATGCCATGTCCCAAGGACATCAAAGGTATAAGAAGTTTCCTCGATCATGCCGGGTTTTATAGGAGGTTCATTAAGGACTTCTCAAAAATTTCTCGGCCTCTGACTAATTTATTACAAAAAGATATACCATTTGTCTTCGATGATGATTGTGTAGAAGCATTTGAAATACTTAAGAAAGCATTGATCTCTGCACCTATTGTTCAGCCACCTGATTGGAATTTACCCTTTGAAATCATGTGTGATGCTAGTGATTATGCTATAGGTGCTGTTCTAGGGCAAAGAGTTGATAAGAAATTAAATGTTATTCAATATGCTAGTAAAACTCTAGACAATGCCCAGAGAAATTATGCTACTACTGAGAAAGAATTATTAGCAGTTGTATTTGCTTGTGATAAGTTCAGACCTTATATTGTTGATTCTAAAGTAACTATTCACACGGATCATGCTGCTATTAATTATCTTATGGAAAAGAAAGATGCTAAACCTAGACTTATTAGATAGGCTCTCTTGCTACAAGAATTTGATTTGCATATTGTTTATAGAAAGGGAGCTGAGAACCCCGTTGCAGACAACTTGTCTAGGTTAGAAAATGTTCTTGATGACCCACTACCTATTGATGATAGCTTTCCGGATGAACAACTAAATGTCATAAATGCTTCTCGTACTGCTCCATGGTATGCTGATTATGCTAATTACATCGTTGCTAAATTTATACCACCTAGTTTCACATACCAGCAAAAGAAAAGGTTTTCTATGATTTGAGACATTACTTTTGGGATGACCCACATCTTTCTAAAGAAGGAGTAGATGGTGTTATTAGACGTTGTGTACCTGAGCATGAACAGGAACAGATCCTGCGCAAGTGTCACTCCGAGGCTTATGGAGGACACCACGCTGGAGATAGAACTGCACATAAGGTATTGCAATCCGGTTTTTATTGGCTTACTCTCTTCAAGGATGCCCGTAAGTTTGTCTTATCTTGTGATGAATGTCATAGAATTTGTAATATTAGTAGACGCCAAGAAATGCCTATGAACTATTCACTTGTTATTGAACCATTTGATGTTTGGGGCTTTGATTATATGGGACCTTTTCCTGCCTCCAATGGTTACACACATATTTTAGTTGATGTTGATTACGTTACTAAGTGGGTAGAAGCTATTCCAACTAGTAGTGCTGATCATAACACTTCTATTAAAATGCTTAAAGAAGTTATTTTCCCGAGGTTTGGAGTCCCTAGATATTTAATGACTGATGGTGGTTCACATTTTATTCATGGTGCTTTTCGTAAAATGCTTGCTAAGTATGATGTTAATCATAGAATTGCATCTCCTTATCACCCACAGTCTAGTGGTCAAGTAGAATTGAGTAATAGAGAACTCAAATTAATTTTGCAAAAGACTGTTAATAGATCTAGAAAGAATTGGTCCAAGAAACTTGATGATGCATTATGGACATATAGAACTGCATATAAAAATCCTATGGGTATGTCTCCGTATAAAATGGTTTATGGAAAAGCATGTCACTTACCCCTCGAACTAGAACATAAGGCATATTGGGCTATTAAAGAACTCAATTATGATTTCAAACTTGCCGGTGAGAAGAGGTTATTTGACATTAGCTCACTTGATGAATGGAGAACCCAAGCCTACGAAAATGCCAAGTTGTTTAAAGAAAAAGTTAAAAGATGGCATGACAAAAGAATACAAAAGCGTGAGTTTAATGTAGGTGATTATGTATTGCTATACAACTCTCGTTTAAGATTTTTTGCAGGAAAACTTCTCTCTAAATGGGAAGGCCCTTACGTTATCGAGGAGGTCTATCGTTCCGGTGCCATAAAAATCAACAACTTCGAAGGCACAAATCCGACGGTGGTGAACGGTCAAAGAATCAAACATTATATGTCAGGTAATCCTATAAATGTTGAAACTAATGTTATTGAAACCGTAACACCGGAGGAATACATAAGAGACACTTTTCAGAACGTTTCAGACTCCGAAAAGGAATAGGTATGTGGTAAGGTAAGTAAACCGACTCCAAAACAGTTCTAATGGCAATATTTCTCCGTTTTGGAATATTTGGAAAAATAGAAAAATAAGAAGCAGTCCGGGAAGGACACGAGGCCTTCCACGAGGGTGGAGGGCGCGCCCTACCCCCTGGGAGCGCCCCCCTGCCTCGTGGGCACCTCGTGCGCTCTCCGGACTCCGTTTTCTTGCACGTTACGTATTTTGGTCGGTAAAAATTCATTATATAATCTCCTGAAGGTTTTGACTCATGTATCACGCAAATATCCTCTGTTCTTGTTTCGAGCTGTTTTTCTAACAGATCTAGATCATCATGTCGTCTCCAAGTGCTCCCAAGGACAAGTTCTTCGAGAAGGTCATCAACCCCTACCTCGCGGAGGTGCTGCAACACCCTCAAACCATTGAGATGCGTGAGGGGGTGCTGCACGTCCGCGATGTTGAGGGACCATGGAGGAACGGAAGCGTGGAGACAAGGCTTGAAGCAATGGAGCAACAAGTTTTCAAGTGCCAGGAGATGGTGGAGCGTGGACTTGACTCCAATCACATAATGATCACGGAGTTTACCAACAACCACAAGCTTGATGCCAAGGACATTGGGGAGGCCATCTTCAAGCTTCACGAGAAAATCGAGAACCTCCAAGCCCAAATCTATGACCTGCAAAACCAAAACTGTGAGTATGAATATAGATTCAAGAGGATGAGTTTGGCTGCAGATTTAAGGATCCTGGAGACTCGATCATCCTTTTATGATGGTGAGCCTATGCCTTGGAAGATGGACGACAAGCCTACATCATCAACAATCCCGTCACCAGCAAAGGAGACATAATCACATGGGTATGGGCACTCCCCTTGGCAACTGCCAAGCTTGGGGGAGATGCCCCGATATCGTATCACAACCACATCTCCTTTCTTTACCGTTTTTCTTAGTTCGATCCTATTAGTAGTATCTCGATCTAGTAGAATAGAAGTTTTGGTATGATCTAGTTTTGAGTTTTGCTTTATGATCCCTCTATGCAATCGAGTCAGTGAGCTATATAATAAAGATTAGTGTTGAGTCAAGGGCTTGATTATTTTGCCATGATCTTGAGTGAATAAAAGAAAAGAGAAAAGAATAAAAAGAAATAAAGAGATCATATTGATCTTATGAAGAGTAATGACTTCACATAGAAAGAGTATGATGATTAAAAATTGTTGAGAGTTGGCAAACATAGCTTTGGTCATCGTTGCAATTAATAGGAAGTAATAAAGAAAGAGAGGTTTCACATATAAATATACTATCTTGGACATATTTTATGATTGGGAGCACTCATTAAAATATGACATGCTAAAGAGTTGATGTTGGACAAGGAAGACAACGTAATGGGTTATGTTTTCTTATATCTGAGATAAAGTATATTGTCATGGATCATCCAACATGTTGAGCTTGCCTTTCCCCCTCATGCTAGCCAAATTCTTTGCACCAAGTAGAGATACTACTTGTGCTTCCAAAAACCCTTAAACCAGTTTTGCCATCAGAGTCCACCATATCTACCTATGGATTGAGTAAGATCCTTCAAGTAAGTTGTCATCGGTGCAAGCAATAAAAATTGCTGTCTAAATATGTATGATTGATTGGTGTGGAGGAAATAAGCTTTATACGATCTTGTGATGTGGAAGAAATAAAAGCGACGGACTGCATAATAAAGGTTCATATCACAAGTGGCAATATAAAGTGACGTTCTTTCACATTAAGATTTTGTGCATCCAACCCTCAAAGCGCATGGCAACCTCTGCTTCCCTCTGCGAAGGGCCTATTTTTTATTATTATGTTCTACCTTATGCAAGAGTCATGGTGATCTTCACCTTTCCTTTTTATATTTTATCCTTTGGCAAGCACAGTGTGTTGGAAAGATCCTGATAGATATATCTAATTGGATATGGGTTAGCATGAACTATTATTGTTGACATTACCCTTGAGGTAAAAGGTTGGGAGGCGAAACTATAAGCCCCTATCTTTCTCTGTGTCCAATTAAAACTCCGTAACCATAAGTATTGCGTGAGTGTTAGCAATTATGAAAGACTAAATGATAGTTGAGTATGTGGACTTGCTAGAAGGCTCTGACATAGACTCTTTCTGATGTTATGATAAATTGCAATTGCTTCAATGACTGAGATTATAGTTTGTTGATTCTCAATAAAGTTTCTGATTCATACTTTGCACTGTGAATAGATTATTACTTGAGCCTGAGAAATCATATGACAATATCCATATATGTTGCTATTATGAGAATAATCATGATGCCCTCATGTCCGTATTTTATTTTATCGACGCCTCTACCTCTAAACATGTGGACATATTTATCGTTATCGGCTTCTGCTTGAGGACAAGCAAGGTCTAAGCTTGGGGGAGTTGATACGTCCATTTTGCATCATGCTTTTATATCGATATGGGCTGTTATTACACATTATGTCACAATACTTCTGCCTATTCTCTCTTATTTCACAAGGTTTACATAAGGAGGGAGAATGCCGACAGCTGGAATTCTGGGCTGGAAAAGGAGCAAATATTAGAGACCTGTTCTGCACAACTCCAAAAGTCCTGAAACTCCACGAAAGTTATTTTTGGAAATAATAAAAAATACTGGAAGAAGAATCCACGTCAGGTAGGCCTCCACCTGGCCACGAGGGTGGGGGGCGCGCCCCCTGCCTCGTGGGCCCCCTATTGGCCCTCCGGTGCCCATCTTCTGCTATATAAAGTCTTTCGTCCGAAGAAAAATCAGAAGCAAGCTTTCGGGACGAGACTCCGCCGCCACGAGGCGGAACCTTGGCGGAACCAATCTAGCGCTCCGGTAGAGCTGTTCTGCTGGGGAACACTTCCCTCCGGGAGGGGGAAATCATCGCCATCGTCATCACCAACGCTCCTCTCATCCGGAGAGGGCCAATCTCCATCAACATCTTCACCAGCACCATCTCCTCTCAAACCCTAGTTCATCTCTTGTATCCAATTCTTGTCTCTAAGTCTAGGATTGGTACCTGTAGGTTGCTAGTAGTGTTGATTACTCCTTGTAGTTGATACTAGTTGGTTTATTTGGTGGAAGATCATATGTTCAGATCCTATATGCATATTAATACTCCTCTGATTATGAACAGGAATATGCTTTGTGAGTAGTTACGTTTGTTCCTGAGGACATGGGAGAAGTCTTGCTATTAGTAGTCATGTGAATTTGGTATTCGTTCGATATTTTGATGAGATGTATGTTGTCTCTCCTCTAGTGGTGTTATGTGAACGTCGACTACATGACACTTCACCATTATTTGGGCCTAGAGGAAGGCATTGGGAAGCAATAAGTAGATGATGGGTTGCTAGAGTGACAGAAGCTTAAACCCTAGTTTATGCGTTGCTTCGTAAGGGGCTGATTTGGATCCACTTGTTTCATGCTATGGTTAGGTTTACCTTAATACTTCTTTTGTAGTTGCGGATGCTTGCAATAGGGGTTAATCATAAGTGGGATGCTTGTTCAAGTAAGAACAGCACCCAAGCACCGGTCCACCCACATATCAAATTATCAAAGTACCAAACGCGAATCATATGAACATGATGAAAACTAGCATGACGATAATTCCCATGTGTCCTCGGGAGCGCTTTTCTCTATATAAGAGTTTGTCCAGGCTTGTCCTTTGCTACAAAAAGGATTGGGCCACCTTGCTGCACTTTATTTACTTTTGTCACTTGTTACTCGTTACAAATTATCTTATCACAAAACTACCTGTTACCTATAATTTCAGTGCCTGCAGAGAATACCTTGCTGAAAACCGCTTATCATTTCCTTCTGCTCCTCGTTGGGTTCGACACTCTTACTTATCGAAAGGACTACGATAGATCCCCTATACTTGCGGGTCATCAACCAACGCCTCCCAACAGTCCATCTTATCCACACACCATCTCGGGGGCACCTAAGTGAGTCAAGAGAAATTTCAGCACTACGCCTACGAATCAAATCAAGAAAACTAAGTTCAAGGCCTTAAGAATAGGTAATTACCTGCATGTACTTCTCCTTACTCAGAAACTTGCCGCGACACTTCTTCTTGGCCCTCCTAATACCCTTCGAGGCGTAGTAGTCTCGAACGGCCTGGACCCGAGCCTCGTGCCATAAGTTCTGAAGTAGGCGCTTGCACTCGGTTTCGACAACCATACACGCGGCCTCCTGCTCTCCCTCTGAAACCCTATAGAAGGTCTGCAATCAAACAAGACAACATTGATTAGTACAATCACTAGGTAGTGTTAATTTTTAATTCTGTAAAGGAGAAACTACCCAAAACCGATGGAACACAATGTCGGCCACCGTGTCGCACAAGACACCGTCGACCCTCTCCTCCGGCGGGGCCGGGACAACCGAGTACAGCTCCCAGGTCAGTGCTAGCTGTGCAACTTGACCCTCACCGGGCAACGTGACCCACCCGGGGAAGTGCTGCCGGCAAAGCACACCAAGGACCTGGTTGGGCCTGCGGACACCACGGGGGTGTACCCAGCCCCTGCAGTATGACAAGGCCAACACATTAGATATTAATTTGAAGGAACATGAAGGCAAAAGGTTAAAAAATAGTAAATGCACTTACTTCAATCCTTTAGGCGCAATCAACCACCTCTGGTCGGGGGTCGTCGGCACGGGCGGGAGCTTTGTACAGCCACGCTTGTAGACCTTCTTACCCTTCTCAACCAACTCGTCGTCGTTGTAGCTATCATCTGAAAAGGTGTCCTCGCTACCATCCTCCGGGCCACTAGCCTCCGGAGTCTCGTGGGAAGAAGACTGCGGGATCGGAGTCTTCTGGGACGAAGACCCCATGACCGGAGTCTTCTGGGACGAAGACTCTGGGACCGGACTCACGTGGGGCGAAGGATCGATGACCCGAGTCTGGTGGGGCGAAGGATCAGCGACCGGAGGCTCATGGACCGGAGTCCGAGACGGGTCCATGTCAGACGGAGCAGTCCTGTGGTCGGGTGAATCAGCTGAGGGTGGCGGCATGGAAGGCGTAGCAGCCTTCCTATCTCTCCCGCTGCCACGTCCACCTCTACCAGCCTTCTTCGTCCTCCCCCGACCTCTCCCAGCCGATGAAGAAGCGCCCGCCGCAGTTGTCTGCATACTGTCTAGCAGCGCTCTCCGGAGGGGCTGGGCTGGAATAATGGAACCACCCCTCCCAGTAGCGCTCGCAGGAGGCTCGGGGCGCTCTGGACCCTTGCCCACCATCCTGTCAACACCTGCAATGACAAAAAGTAAACGAAATTAGTACAACATAAAAAATTTGGATACCTAACAGAACATAATAATATGTATATGATTTAAGTGTATCATCATCATGAACATAATAAAAATACACCCGATCAACACAAATATATATGATGTTTTGCATAACAAAATCAAAAAATATACAACCTAACTCATAATTCACAAATATATGACCCCGTCGGGGTCGGGGTCGGGGTCGGGGTCGGGGTCGGGGTGTGGTTGTGGTGTCAGGGTGTCGGGGTGTCGGGGTCGGGTGTGCTGTCAGGGTGTCGGGATGTGGTGTCAGGGTGTCGGGGGTCGGGGTCG
>NC_057805.1:101703488-101704052 GCF_018294505.1 Triticum aestivum
GGGGTCGGGGTGTCGGTGGTCGGGGTCGGGGTGTCAGGTGTCGGGGTGTCGGTGGTCGGGGTGTCGATTTAGTTTTTTTAGTTTCTTCTTCTCCTCCTCTCCTCTTTCTTCTTCCTCTTTCTTCTTCTTCTTCTTCTTCTTCTTCTTCTTCTTCTCCTCCTCTTCCTCCCTCCTCTTCTTCTTCTTCTTTCTTCTTCTTCTTCTTCTTTCTTCTTCTTCTTCTTTCTTCTTCTCCCTCCTCCTCTTCCTTCCTCCTCCTCCTCCTACTCTTCTTCTTCTAAACTAAAACTAAAACTAATCTAAAATAAACTAAACTAAAATAAACTAAAAATAAAACTAAACTAAACTAAAACTATAACTATAACTAAAACAGAAACTAAACTAAAAGAAACTAAAAAAATAAACTAAAAAAGGGGGAGAACTCACCTGCAGGGATCGCCGGTGGAGGAGGCGCGGGGCGGCTGGTGGATGGGAGGGCGGCCGGTGGAGGAGGCGGTGGCCCGGTGGACGGGGAGGCCGGACGACCGCGGCGGGACGGTGCGGGGACGGCGACGCAGGGGAGGG
>NC_057805.1:101704554-101705967 GCF_018294505.1 Triticum aestivum
GTGGGTCGATTAGGAAGGAGACAGAGAGAGAAGAGAGAGAGGACGGGGGCGGGACGGCCGTTTACGTACCAATCTCTTTGCTGTCCGCTGGCGGACGACGAAGATGTGGGGTCGTTGGGTCGTTACGGTTTAGACCTCCACTGGACCCCACCCACCTCTTTGCCGTCGGCCAGCTGACGGCAAAGAAACTTTGTCGTCAGCTGGCGGACAGCAAAGAACTAGCTGATGGCGAAGGACCTCTTTGTCGTACGCTGACTCTTTGCCGTCCGCTTCCTCAATGCGGACGGCAAAGGACCTCTTTGCCGTCAGCTGGCAGACGGCAAAGAGGTGGCGGACGGCAAAATGCCAGATTCCAGTAGTGAATACTTTCCCTGGGGGGTTCCGGTCACCCCTCGGTACTCCGATAAATATCCGAAATGCTCCGAAACCATTCTGGTGTCCGAACACTATCATCCAATATATCAATATTTACCTCTCGACCATTTCGAGACTCCTCGTCATGTCTGTGATCTCATCCGGGACTCCGAACAATCTTCGGTCACCAAAACACATAACTCATAATACAAATCGTCATCGAACATTAAGCGTGCGGACCCTACGGGTTCGAGAACTATGTAGACATGACCGAGACACCTCTCTAGTCAATAACCAACAGCGGAACCTGGATGCTCATATTGATTCCTACGTATTCTACGAAGATCTTTATCGGTCAAACCGCAATGACAACATACGTCATTCCCTTTGTCATCGGTATGCTACTTGCCCGAGATTCGATCGTCGATATCCTCATACCTAGTTCAATCTCGTTACCGGCAAGTCTCTTTACTCGTTCCGTAATGCATCATGCCATAACTAACTCATTAGTCACATTGCTTGCAAGGCTTATTATGATTTGCATTACCGAGAGGGCCCAGAGATACCTCTCCGATACTCGGAGTGACAAATCCTAATCTCGATCTATGCCAACCCAACAAACACCTTCGAAGACACCTGTAGAGCATCTTTATAATCACCCAGTTACGTTGTGACGTTTGATAGCACACAAGGTGTTCCTCCGGTATTCGTGAGTTGCATAATCTCATAGTCAAAGGAATATGTATAAGTCATGAAGAAATCAATAGCAATAAAACTTAACGATCATTATGGTAAGCTAACGGATGGGTCTTGTCCATCACATCATTCTCCTAATGATGTGATCCCGTTCATCAAATGACAACACATGTCTATAATCAGGGAACTTAACCATCTTTGATTAACGAGCTAGTCTAGTAGAGGCTTACTAGGGACACTGTGTTTGTCTATGTATTCACACATGTATCAAGTTTTCGGTTAATACAATTCTAGCATGAATAATAAACATTTATCATGATACAAGGAAATATAAAATAATAAATATTTCCTTCATTACCCCCC